>NC_056747.1:1102354699-1102387199 GCF_019279795.1 Protopterus annectens
TAACACACATGCACTTTATGAGCAAGTTTGCGAAGATAGGTTAAGTGTGCGTTTAGGAGGTGGGGAGAAGAGCAGATCTCTGAAAAGTTTATAGTTAACTTTAGAACTATGAGAAAGGTATTCAGAAAGTACAGTTGTGTACACCTACCATAAATGTAGATGTTAGAGTGTCTTCACTGTTGCAGTCATAACTGTAGGGTGCTCCTGCCGGCAGGCAGCCCGAGGTCGGCCAGAATCCCAAAGTCTGGGTCCGGCGTCGGCTGTATAAGCTAGTATCCTGACGTCAGTACGCCTTGGTACATAGCCCTCAGCCGACGCCATCTTCTCCAGCCTTTCTTGCCCTAGATGTCAGAATACCCCAATAAATCAAAAATGAATCCAACAAGGAAACACAAATACACCACAAAAGAGAGAAGAGGGGATAGGAGGGAGGGAAACCCCGACTGCAACAGTGAAGACACTCTAACATCTACATTTATGGTAGGTGTACACAACTGTACTATGTTCTTCGTGTTTCACTGTTGCAGTCATAACTGTAGGGTGGAATCCCAAAGCGGTGTAGAGAGGGAGGAGGCTTTAGATAGAAGGGGAGGCAAGAATACCCTGCAAGACAGCAGAGGCAAAGCCTGCCCTAGACTTAGAAAACAAAGGGAGATTGTAGTGCTTGGAAAAAGTATGCACTGAACTCCAAGTGGCAGCTTCCAAGATATCCTTGGTAGGTACTCCTCTGAGAAAAGCTGTAGAAGTAGCAGCTGCTCTAGTAGAATGACTTCTAATGGTTCCAGGAAAGTGTTTACCATGAGGAGTGTAACAAAATCTGATCCCATAAGCAATCCATTTGGAAATGGTTTGTTTAGAAATAGGTTTTCCAAGTGAACTGGAGGCAAAGGAAACAAACAGTTGGTTAGACTTTCTGAAATCTTTAGTCTTGTCCAAGTAAAATCTTAACTGTCTGTGCACATCCAATGAATGCAAAATCCTTTCCCATTTATTTTGAGGATTTGGAAAGAAAGTAGGAAGGTGAATTGTCTGATTCAAGGCCACTTTTGAAATCACCTTAGGCATGAAAGTAGGATTGGTCCTCAAGGATACTCTGGAAAATAAGGTATGGTTCCACAGCCATAAGAGCTTGCAACTCTGAGACCCTTCTGGCAGAGGTCAAAGCTAACAAAAGAACAGTCTTCCGAGATAGAAACTTAATATCTGAAGATGCAGCAGGCTCAAAAGGAGGCAAAGTAAGTTTTTCTAAAACATAATTAAGATCCCAGGCAGGGACCGGAGGGGTCCTTGGAGGCCGCAAATTCTTAGCCCCCCTCAAGAACTGCTTCACCAAAGGATGTGAAAAAACAGGAGGATCAGAACTGAAATGCGCAGATAGCAGAAGCATGAATCTTAATGGAAGAAAATCAAAGTCCCTTAGATAAAAGCTCCGAAAGGTAAAGCAAAATAGAGGAGAGATCAGGAACCTGAGGATCAGAACCTCGGTCCTGCATCCAAATAGAAAACCTCTTCCATTTAGAGGCATAAGATTTCCTAGTGCTAGGCCGTCTAGCTTCCAAAAGAACATCCAAAACTTGTTTGGGAAGACTAGAGGCAATCAAATTCCTTTGAAGAGCCAAGCTGCCAAGCAAAGGGTCTTGAGGTTGGAATGTAGCAACTGACCCTGATGCTGGGACAGAAGAAGGGTTCAGTGGAAGAATCCAAGGAGGCCCGAGAACAGGAGTTTTAGAGTCGGATACCAAAACTGTCGAGGCCAATTTGGAGCAATCAAGATGAGGAACTTGGGCTTGTCCTGCTTTATCTTCAGTAGTACCCGAGGCAGTAGAGGAAGAGGAGGGAAGGCATATGACAGACTTCTCCAACTGAAAGACAGGGCATCCACTCTCCATGCTGTTTTGTGAAAGGACCTGGTGCAAAAGCGAGGCAGCTGATGATTGAGATGGGATGCAAACAGATCTATCTGGGGACATCCCCAAACTGCAGTAATCCTTTTGAACAAGTTGGTGTCTAGCATCCATTCGTGAGGATCTGAAATGTTTCTGCTCAGGCTGTCTGCTAAAAGATTTTGTTTTCCTGGAATGAATTGAGCCTGGAGATGCAGATTCAAATTTAGAGCTGTGTCCCATAAACTCATAGCCAGTCTGCAAAGGGGGTAAGAATGAGACCCCCCCCCCGCTTGTTGATGTACCACATGACCGTGGTGTTGTCGGTGCGAATTAGCAGAGGCCCTGGTTGTAAAAGGTGCTTGAAGGCCAAAAGGGCATTTTGAACTGCCAACATCTCCTTCAGATTGATGTGCCAGTGAAGATGGTCCTTTGTCCAGGTTCCTTGCTGGCAATTGTCTAGAAAGTGTGCTCCCCAAGCATAATCCGAGGCGTCCGTGGTTAGGATTTGAGTAGGTTGAGGGAGACGAAAAGGTTTTCCTTTGTTCAAAATGCATGCCCTGGACCACCAGAGGAACTCCTTCTGGAGGCAGGGGATCAGAGGAATCAGAATATCCAGATCATGATAATGCTGTGACCATACACTTTTCAGATACCATTGAAGCTTTCTCATGTGAAGCCTTGCGTTTGGAATCAGAATGCAGGAAGCCATGTAGCCCAGAGCCTGCAGGAATTTCCTTGCAGTGAGCTGAGATAGAGTTGCCAAGGTGTTGAAAGTAGAAGCCAGCTGAGTTTGTTTTTCTGGAGTGAGGTAGGCCCTTTGTAAGGTTGTGTTTAAGAGGGCTCCCAAGAATACCATTTGTTGAGAAGGGATCAAATGTGACTTTATGTTCACTGAGAATCCCAGTAAGAGGAGAAGACGTTGAACGAAGTCTAGGTGTTGAAGCAGAAGATCTTTGCTGTCTGCCTGAATAAGGCAGTCGTCCAAATAGGCGTAAATCTGAATCCCTGAAGTCTGCTGTAAGCCACTACTGGTGCCAGGCACTTGGTGAAGACTCTGGGCAGTAGATAAACCAAAGGGCAGAACAGAGAATTGAAAGTGCCTCGAACCTGCCTTGAACCTGAGGAATTTCCTGCGTTCTTGTCTGATAGGGATATGGAAATAGGCTTCCTTTAAGTCCAATGTCACCATCCAGGCGTCCTGAGAGAGCATTGGAAGTAACTGTTGCAGAGTGAGCATCTTGAACTTTGGAATTTCCAAAAAGGTGTTTAACACAGAAAGGTCCAGAATAGGTCTCCAAGAGTTTTGTTTTCTGGGAACCAGAAACAGCCTTGAATAAAATCCTTTTCCCATATCCAAGAGTGGAACAGGCTCTATGGCTCTCATGGCCAGAAGAGCATCCACCTGAGTTAAGGCCTCTGACCATTGAAGTTTTGGCAGATCTGGCCAACCGTGAGTCCTTGGCAAAGTGTGAAAGTGGAACTTGTAACCTTTTAAAATCACATCCAATACCCATTTGTCCTGGGTAATACGAGTCCAATTCCTGTAAAAAAGAGACAGTTTTCCTCCGAGAGGGGCGTCCAGGTAAAGAGGTCCTGAAGCCCAACCGAGAGAGTCATTGAGTTTGTTTTCGTTGAGATTGGGATCGGTCTTCTCCCCTTCTAGGTGAAGCAGTCCATTGTCTAGATCTGTACGAGGTCTGGCCTTGACCACGACCTCTGGAGCGTCTATATCTTCCCCTTTGAGGCCTGTCAGACGTGGGAAAGGACCAATTTTTAGAGGGCCAATTCCTGGAAAATCTAGGAGGCTGAACCTGCAAGAAATCTTTTAGTCTGCATGGACTTTGCCTTTTCTTCCATCTTTTTAATAACTTCCTCAGCCTTAGAACCAAAAAGAACATCATGTTGAACAGGGGCATCTAATAACTTAGCCTTAACCTGTTCAGGTAAACTTTGTTCACGAAGCCAGGCATGTCTCCTAATCACAGTTCCAGAGGCAGCAGCCCTGCAGGAAGCATCCAAGGCATCAAAACCACAATGTAAACTATGCTTGTTAACCTGTTCAGTAGCATGCAAAACATCCTGAAGTTCCTTATCCTCTGCACAAGCAGGTACGGAAGCAAGCTTTTGCTTTAAAACAGACAAAAGAAATTGCTGGTATTTAAACATATGAAACTGGCAATTTAATGCCTTACAGAAAGGGTAGCAGAAGTATATACCTTTTTGCCCCACCTGTCTAAAGCACGAGAATCCTTCTCAGAGGGAATAGGATTTTTAGAAGTAGCAACCTTAGCAGCCTTAGAACCCTGAGAAATAGTTTCAGGGTCTGCAGAAGGATTTTTAAATAAAAATAAATGCGAGTCAGGAACCCTATAAAATCTATCAGGCTTAGAAGGAGCAGGAGGCATGGAATCAGGATTCAAATTAGCCTCAGAAAAAGCATCATCCACAATGTCCAAAACAGGAGGGATAGCTAAAGGCCTATGCTGAGGAAGAAGAAGAAATTCTCTAAGCCTCTTTTTGGAAGCAGAATATTCCTCTCCTTCCCAATGAAAATGTTCCCTCATCTCAAGCAAGGTTTCCCCAAAAGAAAAATCCTCAGGCGGAGAGGCAGAGGGCAAAGATTCCTCAGCATCCGAATCCTCATAAGGGGGGAAGGAATAGTCCTGATCAGAGGAAGAAACAGAAGAGACAGAGGCCTGGTCAGAAGAATCCAGAGTAACATCCTGTCGAGGCCTTTTCTCAGGAGGGGTGTGAGAACACCTAATCATTGTAAGCAAGTCTTCAGCCATCCTCAATAATTGTTTTTGCGTCTTGGGAGTGGATTCAGAAGCAGCTTGAGCTGAAGCTTTAGACTTAGGAGTCTTTGTCTTTGCCTTTGAAATAGTAATGTGAGTAGGCCTGAAAACCCCCTCAGAAGCCGGTACCTGCACAGCGGTTCCGGACCCATCTGAAGGAGCGACGTCCGAAGGTCCTGCAGCAGTTAAAATAGTGGGCCTTGATGGCTCCCCATGGGAGTCCGTATCGGCCATCGGTTCAGAAGCGGCGGACGACAGGGGCTGCAAAAGCGCCTCACTGACGACAGCCGAACCGGACGCTGGCTCCAGCTGCCACGAGTCCTGTTTGGACCTCGGAGGCCTGTCTTTATCTTTGCGCTTCTTTTGAACTCCGGTAGTATCAGACGACATTCTGTAATTGAAGCGTCTGCCAAAATAATTTAAAGCCCAGTCGTACCTGCGTTTGATAGTACGAGAGTTGAACCTGGCACAGAACCGACAACAAGAAACGTCGTGGTCAGGGCCTAAGCAAGGTAGACAGTAAGAGTGGAAATCTTTATGAGGTATTTGTTTCCCACACGCTATACAATTATTAACTTTTTCTGACATCGGAGGAACAAGAAAAAGATTCCCCAACGGGGTACTTAGCTTTGAGAAGAGAAGTAACAACTTCGGACCGAAAACAACCAAGAATGCTGTTCGAAAATCGCCAACCAACGTTTTGCGAGCTGCTTTCCACCGCACGGCAAGAAAGACTGGAGAAGATGGCGTCGGCTGAGGGCTATGTACCAAGGCGTACTGACGTCAGGATACTAGCTTATACAGCCGACGCCGGACCCAGACTTTGGGATTCTGGCCGACCTCGGGCTGCCTGCCGGCAGGAGCACCCTACAGTTATGACTGCAACAGTGAAACACGAAGAACATCTGGATGGTTCAAAGTTGATCTCCAGGTGCCACCCCCCTTGGCCAATACATTTTTGTATAAAAGCCTTTTCAACACTGACAGGGAGGCACGGTTTCTAATTCCTTGTGATAATATTTAAAAGGATATTGAGAACAGAGTGTCTGGTTCATTGGGGAAGAAATGCACAGTTTAGCACATAGCCCTGTTGAATTTTTAGTACCAAGTCTGATGTTATCGGAATCCAGAGGAAAATTTTGAAAAATGCCTGCCAGCTTGAAGGATGGATCCAAGTGATCTGTTCCATTTTTTTTTTTTTTTTTTATTACTGTCCATTGCCATTTCTCCTTGACTCGCTGTTTATTTTTCCAGAGAAGGCCAAGGAGTTTTTGTGGAGAGATTTAGGGCTAAAGTAGTAACTGTTTTGATACCTAGGGATAGGAGATTAGGCCTTCTGCATTAAAAAATATTTTTCTTTAACTTTGTCTCAGATTCCAAAAAATAGCATGTAAAAGTCTTAGCATCATCAGGAAAATTCTGGAGTCCAGCCAAAGCATTCATGCACTACAGTCCATGTGACTGCACCTGACATAGTATCAACAGCATAACAGGCACACAGTGGTCACTGGAATGCAGAGCTGACCATGTTTGACAAACTGCTTTTAAATATCAGGAAGAACATTATGTATGAACTGATGCATAGCAAAATGTGCTCAGTTTGATGGTCTGAGCAAGTGGCAGTTAATAGCTCTCAAGTTGTAGAAAACGACACTCAAAAAAGCCCTGCTGTCATTCATTAGAGATAGGGTTAGAAGAAACAAAAGGCTTTGAGAACTACCATCTCTTTCCACAGATCACAGCCCAGTCACCAATGAGTATCAAATTTTCTTTCTTTGAACATCTAGCACCTTATAAAGTCCATCTGGTTTTCCAGGTGCAGGAGGTTAGGAATCCTAAGAATAAGGACGGATAAAAAAGCATCCTTCAAAGCTCCTGTAGTGGTGGGATAGCCAAGGAGGAAATCCCTACAACTGAGTCTTTCAGCTTTTCCCGGTTAGAGGTCGCCACAGCGGAACTCCGGTCAGCTAATGATTGGCAGTAGATTTTTACGTGCTGAGTTGCCAGCCCTGACGCACAACCTTCAACGAAGGCAGGCCCATTCACACACGTCTCCACACAGAAGACGCTCTAGCAGAGAATCGAACAGGACGTCTTACTGTAAGGTGGCAATGCTACTGCAGCACCACCGCCCTACAACTAAATCTCAAAAACCTGTTAATTCCACAGTGCAGTACCTTGCGAAACCAAGAGGGCATCCAACAAGCAACACCAAGTATAAAAACTTTTAATGTAATATTTTGATGTGCTTTTCATCTACAGAGTATGCAGACTTCCTCAGAAAAACATAAGAGTTCCAAACACTCCTTATAAAGGAGTTCAAATAATCACCATTACCTGATTGGCGAGAACAACCAGTTTAACAGATTAAATAATTAAACAATTAAACTGTAAGTAACCATAGATATGGCCCATTCAACAAGTTGACTCCCCCATCTTAAGATAAAAATAAAAATAAGTTACAATACCAAACTGTGAATGTGGTTTTTAAACCTCCTACATACAATCCACAAAAGGTCGTACCTCAAAAACCTCCCTTCCCTCCCAAGTAAAAGACCTCCATAACAGAAATTATGTAGTAATAAACTCATTTGAGAAATGACAAAGCACCTTCAAAATTCAGATGGACTGGGAGAAGAGAGCTGAGAATTATAGTAAAGACCTTCCTCTTCAGCATCAGACGTTTCTTCCTCAGAGAAGGATTTCTTCCACATATCCTGGGTAGACATAGATATGGAAAACTGAAAAGACTAACACCCTAGAGAGTCCTTGGGCAAAGTCATACCAATATTCCTAGGAGCCCTTCTGACTAGTGGAAGTAAAAGGCGGCAAAAATGTTTTAGGACTTTCTATGGTGTCCGTGGTGTCACAAGTCTAATAATTCTGGATTAATCAGCTGTCCAGACCTCCATTTGTGGTCCAGAAAATGCATCACTTAACAGGATCCTAACCACCCTCAGAATAACCAGAGATGTTTCCCTTCTAAGTAAAGGTCCTTGAAGTCTGGTCTAACATCTGGACATGCAATGTTACTGGCCCTTAACCACCTCCTATGGACCTTTCCCAGAAGGACCAGAGGAATCAAATGGATGATCACCAAGGGCTGTGAAATTACTAAAGTAGAACAACCTCTTCCACATCAGTGCATGGAGGTCTGCATACAAGTGTTAAGATTCATCTCTAATCAAAGAAGAATCTGTACAAGGAGTCAGAAGCCATGACCCTTACATGACAGTTAAAACTATTAGAAATAGGTTCAATACCATAGGAGTAAGGATGAGCATGATGCAGGACCAGACTTCAATACGGCTTGCGTTAAGTCATGGAATCCTTACAAGGTATCTGCCTTGTACACACATTTCCATTTTCTGATAAACTTGTATTGAAATTTTAGTGTTTTTTTGGGGGGTAAAATGTTCTACCCCCCCCCCCCCAAAAAAAATATTGTAGTCACAAGCAGACACTGGTGCTGCTAAGATGAGATGTCTGTGTGTCCCAATGGCAAGAAAGTTTTGAATTTTGGCACCTGTATGTCACTTTAACTAGCACACTTCTTTGTTTGGAGTGGATGTATTGCGTGCAAGGAAGGATCCCAAAGTTGCAGTATACTGACTAGACATCCAATATCCTCATCAGGATACAGCTCAAAGCTGCATGCTACTGCAAAAGTGATCCAATGATCAAGTGTCTTTTGCCCATTTAGGGTGACCCATTATTTCACATGCACTTTAAATTTGCTAACCCACTGCAAATGTGCAAGAGATACTAGAAAGTACTGCAAGATCTGTGGTCTCTACATTTAAAATTTTCACAGCTTCAGAGTACTGAAAACAGTTTACACAGTGTTGTATTAGACCTTATCTTAACTAAAGAGCATTTGTATTCAGTCTGAATTTGCTATCTCATTTGTAAATCACAAAATTCTCGAATAAAATGACTTGTGTGTGTGTGTGTGGGGGGGGGGGGGGGGGGTAAAGAAAAGTGTTCAAAAAAAGTTCCCAGAGGTTTCAGTCCAATGTTTTTTTCACATTCAAGTCAGAAGCATGCATTTCTAGGATACAAATAAGGGACCTCTCCAATGATCCATCAGACGTAATGGATATTTCCATGCAATCATCCCCTTCTGACACAGAAGCAGCCAGTGCCGACGTAAGATGCAGTGATGTGGGTTTCCTGTTTTTTTGGAGGGTGGAACCACATACAGTTGCACTGTACAATACTCTGTGCTGCAGGTTTTTTTCTGTGCACACTGCACACCTACTGAGACGGGTAACAAAAAGGTATCTTGTACACATGGCTGACTAACAGATTAACCAGGCAGCCACCTACATCACTGATCAACTAAGGGTGTTTTTTCAAAGTTGCTGCAGTGTTTAAATATCATCAATTCTCTGGACAAAGCAGCATCTGCACCCTATGGAGGGATATACCCTCAGACAACTACTAAAATGTCGGGTTTTCTACTCAGTCCCATCTGTAATCTAGATAAACTGTCTAATTAGTGGCCTGAAAGGAACAGAACTCATTCCCATAAGTGTTCAAAATTTGTAGCTTGTCTACAGTAGAGCAGGAGTAAGAACCCATAACAGCACTAAGAAATTTTGGTCCAAGTGCAACTCAGTCTGGATTGCAGCAGACACTAAATCCTACCAAATGATACTACTGGCAGGCACCAAATTGTATTACAGAACTAAGGACTATGACAGAAGCAAGTTGGAATAACAGTCACTGTGCATTTATATGAAATTGAAATAAGTGTGGCCTTTACACCTCAAATGTATAATTTTAATAAAGTAATGGCTAATTGTCAGCCATGGTGGTGCAGCAGTTAATGTTACCTCACAGCAAGAGGTTCTCTGATTCTATTCTTGGCTGTAGCGCCTTGTGTGTGGAGTCTACATAGACTGAACTCGAGAGACATGCAGGTAGGTGCATGGGTATCCCTTCTCTGAAGTTTGGGTGGCGGGCAATTGGACACCGTAAAATTCCACTGCCAATCATAAGCAGACTGATGATCCGCTGTGGCAACCCCCTAACTGGGAAAAGCTGACAGACTTGTGTGTAGCAAAGTAATGACCAATTGATCAGTACTGGGACTGTGTGAAGAATGAGATCTTGCTGTCAATTGCTCCAGTTAACAGTTACTCTGGCTCTGCAGGCCTCGAGTCTCAAGAATTCACTCAATCTACAGCTAGGAAAAACTATTTAAAAAAACACTGTGGTGCATATACAGTCTAAGTAGTTATAAAAAAGTTATGTACTCACCAAAACTTTCTTTCAGAGTAGTTCTACTCCATTTGTCTTCAACCTGTGGGTACCGGATCCGAGCCGGCAAGTTTACTAGCATCTGCTCAGAGGTCCAAGCTCCTCCTCTTACCCATAATACACCTCCACTACCTTCCAACCCCCAGATAGAGTTTGCTGCCACTTGTACAGAGAACCCAACCTGCAAAACACCTTGCGCACCTAAAACTTTAGCCAAACAGGCTGCCCATATGGTAAGGCCAGGGGGGAAGGAGGGAGGGAAAGACAGCTGAAGACAAATGAAGTAGGACTACTCAGATGGAATGTTATGGTGAGTACATAACTTCTTTATCTGAAGTAGTTTACTTAATTTTATCTTCAACCTGTGGGACAGACTCCCAAGCTACTAAACTCCTGGGTGGCCCTCATGGAAGGATATTCTGGAGCACAGTGGAACCACAGGATGCTCTACTTCTAGAAATCAAATCCAATTTGTAGTGAGAAATAAAGGTACGAGATGAGGACCAAGTAGCTGCAGAACAAATATCATCCAATGAGACTCAACCAAAAAGCCGCAGAAGTAGCCACTGACCTAGACGAATGAGCTTTCACCTGACCCTTAGGAGACAAACTTCGATCCTTGTAGACCTGAGGAATGCACCAGGAAATCCACCCAACAATAGTGACTCAAGAGATAGTTTACCCAAAAAGGGTTTAGAGAACGACAACTTCAGATTTACGAAAGGTTCTAATCCTGTTAATAAAAATGTAACAGTCTATGAATATCCAAGTGGAGTCTATATTCCATTTTGTTAGCAAAATTTAGAAAGTAAACCGGTAAGTTAATGGTCTGATTGATGTTAACTTGTGCTACCACCTTAGTAATGAAGGACGGATTGGAAAGGAAAACCCTGTCCTTATGGAAAATCATGTATGGAACTTTAAACACTTTCAGCTCTGAAACCCTTTTAGCAGAGGTGATAGCCAGTAGAAATGCTGTTTTCCAAGACAAACTTAACCATGGTTGCAAAGTCCAAATGGCGGAGTGACCAAAATGCTGTTTTCCAAGACAAACTTAACCATGGTTGCAAGTCCAAATGGCGGAGCGACCAAAGCTTGAAGAACCATAGTAAGGTCCCATGGGGAAACAGGAGCCTTGACCGGGGAGCATAAAAGGAAAGTACCTTTAATAAAGGCTTTACACAGTCTGGAAGAGGCTAGATAAGCAGAATTCTCACCTATGCGAAAATGAGAGATGGCAGCTAGCTGAACTGATAGTAGAAGAGCTTGCCCCTTGTTGAAAAATATTTGCAAAAAGACAAAAAAAAAACACAGATGGTTGGGAACAGGAGCCGTGAAAGGGTCTAAACTCCTTTGAGAAGCCCAAAAGGAAAAAGGTTTCCATTTGCTACGGTAAATCTTCCTGGTGGAAGACTTGAGCTGCCACCAGAATAGACCTGTCTGAAGAGGATAATCCCAGAGTCCTAGCAATTAGGGGAACTGGAGCAGCTAAGCAGTGAGCTTCAGACTGTCCAGGCTTGGATGAGGAACTCCCGAGGGGTGAGAAAAGATCCTGAATGAGATCCAAGGTGGAGCTAAAAGATTAGACCAAAGGAAGGGAAACCATACCTGGTGAGGCCAAAACAGGGCAATGAGAATCACTTTGCTTCCCAGTCGACAAACTTTCTGTAGAAACCTCGAACTAAGAGGTACTGGAGGGTAAGCATACAGAAGACCAGGAGGCCAACCATGGACTAGAGCATCTCCGGGGGACTCCCCCGGCTGGTGGTTCAGAGCCAAGAACTTGCTGCACTTCGCATTGGAAAGAGATGCAAAGAGATCACAGCAAGGCTGACCCCACTCCAGAAAGATCTGCTCCACTAGTGAAGGATTCCGAGACCACTCGTAAGCCAGCAGTTTAGTCCCGACAACCTGTCCATTAGGATGTTGGACCATCCCGGAATGTGCGTTGCTATCAGAAAGCAACCAGTGGAGATCGCCCATTCCCAAACTCTCATGTCCTCGTGAGAGAGGGGGTAAGATCTGGTCCGTCCCAGTTTACTGACACCAGACCACTGACATGTCTGAATTGAAATGGTTCTCTGAAGGCATGAAGAGCCTGCAATGCCAAAAGGACCCCCCTTATCTCCATAAAGTTTACATGCAAACTGGTCTCGACAGGGGACCACAGGCCTTGGACTGTCCTGCCCAAACTATACCCACCCCCCACCCCAGTTGGGAGGCATCCGTTGTCACAGACTTGGACAGGGGCTGGAACAAAAGGAAGTCCCTCCAGGACTTCTGGAGAGTACATCCACCAAAGAAGGGGATGACCTGTGGACTCAACTGAGGTGTACTGGATACGATACTGGAAGATCCAACAGAGACCATTGCACCACTAGAGTCCACTGTAGTACTCGCATGTGTAACTGGATGCAAGTGTTTTGGTCACTGCCACAGAACCTAGGGCCCTAAAAACTGATTCTGCAGAGGGAAGGCGAGAACAGTAGATCAGAGAAACCTGCATCCTCAGGTTTTACACTCTGTGGTCAGGAAGATTTTGCACTGTAGTGCATCTATCCGTGCCCCAATGTAGTACATCACCTGATCAGGATTCAGAAGAGATGTGGATGAGTTGACTGGAATCCCCAAGTGAAGTGTAAGCTTTAGGAAATAATCCCTGGTTTGAGAAAGTAGGCACCTGGTGCAAGCAGTGAGGAGCCAATTGTCCGGGAAGAGGTAGACCTGAATCCACTGAAGCCTCAGGTGAGCCACTACTACTGCCACTTTGGTGAACACCCTGGGGGCTGTGGTGAGACCAAAGGGTAGGGCTCGAAATTGGTAAGGATAGACTCCTAGCTGGAAGAGGAGGAACCTCCTGGAGCTTCTGTGCATCTATGTGATAGTAGGCATCCCGGAGGTCTACAGAGCACATCCAGTCACTCTCTTGCAGGACTAAGGTGACCATCAGGAATTTTTCTTTGGCAACTGACAGGTTCAGGGTAGAGAGGTCCAGAATGGGCATTAAGCCCCTCTGTTTTCTTTGGCACCAAAAGAACATGGAGTAGATGCCCGGTTTGACTGATATGGGGGGGAGGGGGGGCGGTTTTGATGGCTTGTTTCTCTAGCGGCTTGGAAATTTCCAGTGCTGCTGCTTCCCATCCTCTGGATATAATCTGAAACACACAGTGGTCTGATGTTATGGACTCCCATGCTGCCAGGTTCAACGACAATCGGCCCCAGACTGCCTCCAGAGTAGAGCAGTCTGGCAACCCCTTCAGGGTTGCTGCCCAAGAATGGTTCGATAACCAAAATTCCTTGGACCTCCTCTGCGCCGGCATCTATCCTGTCCCCCTCTGCCTCTGGGGGAAGAGCCCCAAGTGTACTAGGAATACGGAGACTTCTGGAACCACATCTTTTGCCCTCGCTGATTCCAGGAAAAGGAACTTGGAGGGTTCGAGAAGTGGATCCAGATGGCAGACGTCTTCCTGCCTTTCTCACTCTGGACCAAGATCTGACGGTCTTAGCAAAAAGGGTAGAGCCGTCATAAGGGGTGTTGGAAAGGATGCCTTGAAAGGTTCCAAGAAATGACAATCTGAGCCAGGTGTTGCGCCTCACTGACTTGCCGGACCCAGCTGCCCTAGCCGCTCCTTCAATAGCACGTGAAAGGAGTCGCATGTATGCTGGAAACAGTGGCCATCCTCATGGAGAACGGGTCTGTCCTCCTGTGACAGACTTTTGGGGAGACTCAGCCAGTTCCTTGACCAGGTCTCTCTGCAGTCTAGTAACATGGGTCAGGTAGTTCAGCGCCCTGATGGAAAAGGTTGCCGAAGCATAAACCCTCTTCCCTAAGCGGTCCATCATTCTAGACTCTGTCAGGGGGATGAACAGAGGAACTCTCCTGGGCTAGTTCCTTCTTGGTGGCAGCCACTACCACCATAGCATCTACAGGGGACCCTTGTTCCATGCTGTTCTGAGGGAGGGCTCAAAATTTTGCCTGGACGTCTTCGGATTGGTTCCAGTGTCCAGCTCCTTCCAGGCCTGCAAGGTGACCAGGTCTACCAGGGGATCTGCGAGAGGGGACACTCAGGAAGTAGATGGGCCTGTGCCGAAAGCCTCCAGGAACACAGATTCAGAGGAAGGTATAGTGGCAGACCAACTTCCACCCACTGGCACAGGAATTCCATGACGTCTCCAAATGAAACACCCCGGTAGGTGATCTGGGGGAACCTTCCCCATCATCCAAATCAGTGTCCTCGGTGAGGGACTCTGGGGAGTCCAAGTGCCTAGTCTTACACGTATGCTTGCGAGGCACATCTCCAGTGGGAACTTGCAAGTCACTTGTTCCTCAGGGGGAACCGCTTTGGCTCGAGCACGGGTTGTCCCTCTGGTAAAATGATGGGATTCATAGACAAAGCCAAGGGAGTCGGGGTGGAGTCAGAGTAAATAGTCAAGGGTCTTGATACACTGGAGAGAACCCTTTCTACCACATCGAACGCAGAGGGAAAATGAGCCTCCTGTGCCACCAATAAGGAAACTGCTCTCCCCAGATCCGATGCGAGAACTGGAGCCGGGTCCAAAGTGGACGGAGCTCGGGGGGGGGGGGTACTTGGCCCGACAACATTCCACTACAATGCCGGAGCCGATGGAAAAAAGTTCCACTCTTGGATATGACACCCAGGCTCCGGGCAGCCACTCTGAGCCAAACTGTTCACATTAGACACGCTCCAGGCAGCGTGCTGGCATCGAGCAGACAGGTAGTCAGTGCCGACCCCCTGACTAAGGCCATCCTCTGATCCAAGTACTATGAACCCAGTGGTCGGATTGGAGAAGGAGAAATTGGCGCACCTCCAGAGGGAGAGGGGGCTGGTAAGACTCCTATCTAAATTTTAGTACGAACGACCCTCAACATTTTATCCATGTCGACTTTGGAAAGGCTTCAGGTGGACCTAGATGACGCCATGGACTCAGACCTGGCGGGTCAAGGAACCCAGGCCCTAGATGGTGGTCATGACGCCTCCGGCTCTGAGGAAAATCTGGGAGATCAGAGCTGCAGGGAGTCACTGATCCTAGACGGACTCTTGGTGGGTGTTAAAGTAAAAAGGTCCAGGGACCTCTTATGTTTTTCAGACCTGTGCTCTCCTCCTGACTTTTCTGCGCTCCACTTCTGCAGGTTTAGAAATGGGAGGGAGAGTCCCAGCCTGGGAAGGAGAAGGAAGGATGGACAAGAGAGGAAGGAGAGGCGGCCACAGCAGCTGTGTCCGAAACAGTAGAAGAGGCAGCCGCCTCAGTAGCGGGTAGAAGGCCTTTCAAGGCCAACTTACCCAGTCTATCCTTGATAGTGAGTGGGTTAAAACACTCAAATGATATTATCTGTACTTAAATGGGCTTAACGCAAACGCAAAGTGTGGCCATCGGCTGGTGACAATGTGGCCACACTAAGTGCACCTCTTAAAGACCTGCCTGGGGTCAGCCAGGTCTCAGAAAAAAAACATAATCCCCACACAAACAAGTGCAGGAAAAGGAAAAAAAAAAAAAACTACTCAGACCCACTCACCACATTCAAAAGGCACACAGAATGCTGACGGGGGAGGGGAAGCAACACACACACTAACACTAAAAACTACAGCAAAACCCTGAAAACATGACACACCAGGGAGGGGGAGGAAGAGAGGGAACCTACACCAACAAACAACACTCAACCAACTATCAGAAACTGCTAACTTATTAAATAACCCAACTCACAAACTCGGAGCTCAGGATCACAATGCTTCTGGCAAGTCATGACAAATGAGGTCTGGGGGTTGGAAGGTAGTGGAGGTGTATTATGGGTAAGAGGAGTTTGGAGCAGATGCTAGTGAACTTGCTTACATGGTTCCAATACAGATCTGGTACCCATAGGTTGAAGATCAAAGTAAACTGCTTCAGATTCGCTTATTCAGGCGAAGTCACTACCCTTGGTTCATTTACCAAGTTAACACAATTTTCAGGACTAGTCTGCACCTATGTGAAGCATAAACGTTATACTATGTGTGCAAAATAAAATTTAAAACTCCATCACTATAGCAATTTCTTTTAACCACATTCTGACCTCCAAGGTGTACACAGCCTGTACATAACTGATGGATGGGGGCTAGAGCAGTGTGTGCAGTGACCTACCCTTACTGTCTGATCAGTATGTCACCTATCTAGTTCAAGAGCAGTATCACATGTACTATGTATAAACATATCACTGTTGCAACTTAAAGAGTACTTGCATGTGAAGGTACTCTTGTGCACATGCATGTATATGTAAAAATCTGTATGTAAATGGGCAGGGATTGCAGTGCATCAGAGACATAACTAGACCTAAACGAGAAGGCAATTGATCACTGAAAGGAGCAGCAAGCAGCATTGCAATCTCACACTGCTTTAGTTCACAGGTCAAGTTTTTATGGTTTCTTCTGTGGAGAAACTTATGTCCTCCCAGTCCCAGCAATGATTTTATTTTATCCAGATGCCCTGCTTCTTTCACCACAAAGGCCTGCTATAGATGAAAAAGCATCCCTCAATTTGCCTAGTGATAACGGTAGGCTAGCACCCTGGTACAGTGAGCATTGTTACTTCACAACAAGAAGCCCTCCAGTTCAGTTATCAGCTGTGGTGCTTACTCTGCAGTATCTAGAGGTTATTTATTTTTGTAAATTTTCTGTGGCTGCTTAGGTTTCTGCCCACATCAGACATGTAGTAGGCAAACTTGCAATTCTACACAATATGCAGTTACATGTGTAATAAAGACAAAAGATCATAATCTGCTTCTAACTCCAACTGCATACTAAACTCTTATTACAGTAGTCAGAGGAGGCTCAACAGCACTTGACAGAAGCGTTCAGTGAGTATATTTTGTCACAGACCTGTCTAGCAGGTGTCAGGATTGTGTGCACACTCGTGTGTGCTAGAGAAAACTCACCATACCTATTGTCATACTCAACACTTGAGGGGCAAATACACATGACTGCAGTACACTAAAGTTCTCATACACACTTTAAAAGTGCTGTGTGCACAATACACATTGGAGTGGAAAGGGTAAGCCTTTGCCCACCAAAACAAGGGAAAGGATTGCCTTAAACACACCAACAGCAGGAAATTGAAAAAAACACTTGCATCCTCAGAACTCACCAAGGCAAACTGTATACCCAAACTTGCAAAACAGTAAAGAAACCAGCCAAGCAGCCTTGAGCTGTTAGGAGATCAATGTTCAGTGAAGCACAGGTCTGGAAGAAGCTATTAAATTACACTACAAGAGAGGAGAGAGGTGTGCAGCAGCCTGTGTAGTAGAGTACCAAACAGTCCTAATACCCACAACCTGCACCCTACAATGTATGGGGATGGCCTCACCTTCCCAAAAGAGCAGCTACATCCTCAGTACAAGTAGGAATAATGCCAGAAGGCATTAAGACAATCTGTCAATTTCTCGGGACACATTGCCAAACCCCTAGCCCACAAGACACTCAAATGTTGTTCCTCACAAGTTCTGCAACGTACAATGTGAAGTTGGCAAAACTCAACCATAAGCTTCTAAACCAAGGAAGAGAATGAATGTTTAGTTAAGTTACTCAAGATGTACTTGCTCTTCCAAGAAACGTAACCATAACAGTAGTTCTCTACTAGACCACTGCTGCAGTAAACTAAGCTATTTGGGTTCCACCCCCACTGACTGGACAGCTTTTCAAAACTAAAGGAGTATTCTCAACTAGCTCTGTCTGCAGCTCAAGGGAAGCTCCATATCAAAGGAGCTTTAGAACACCAAAACACTACTGCCCAGGAAATAGAGACAAGACCCCTGAAACAATACTAGAAAACAAAAGGAAAAACTCACAAAATGTATGTACTTGACACCCTGGGAGTACTGAAAAAAAAAATCACACCAAAAGGAGGCTGGCAGGGATGGGAGGTTAATGCAACAGCACTATTAGAAAATCTGTTACAACATTAGATCACTGTTGCTTGGCTAGATTCTCAGTTTACAAAAAAAAAAAAAAAAAGGAAAACTAGGCATCCAAGAGCCCCGGTAAAACGGTTCTAGCAAAGCCTTTTCTTGACAGGGAAAAATTATCCAGTTTGTTGTGCTCTGTAAAAGTATGGAGAGAGGACCAGCTGGTGACTCTAGAATACCTGGTCAACCCCTTTTGAGAAAGCCACCAAAACCCTTTTAGAATGAGCCCCAACCATGCCCAGAAGGAGCTTATTACACAAAGTATAACAAAGATTAGTAGCATGAGGCAACCATCTAGAAACAGTCAGACTTACCACTGGTGGTCCTTTTCTGTTGCATTCATAGGAGAAACAGCTGGTCAGCTTTCCAGACTTTTTTAAAGTCACATTGCTGTTTGTAGACTCTGCAGAATCTTCTCCCCTTGTTCTTGGGTTTACGAAGAACAGATTACACTCAAGGTAAATTATAAGATTGAAACTGGCAAAGTAGTCAAGCAGCAAATAACTAGAGGGAGAGATGGCAGAATGGGAAGACACCAAGAACTTACTTGGACTGCAGGTTACAGATTGCCTTCACTATCAAGGATTGACAGAGTATAGGCAAACAAAGAAATTGGGAGGGGTACTAAATGAAAGACCAGCACTTGTAGAGTTTAGTAAAATCTAGAACAGAAGCGGTAAAAAAAAAAAAAAAAATTGGAGCGTATAAAATACTGCACGATTACTAGAATCAGAGAAGGCTAGAAAGGATTAGGAAGAGAGACTGGATGTGTAATTCAATGAAACAATGGGAGGATATATGCAAGTTTCCCAAATATGCAACAAAATCTAGAAGACTTTGGATTTTTGCTTATAAAATGTTTACATAGATATTTTTATACCCAAAGCAGACTCCAGAGAATTTCCTCAGGTAGACAGCAAATGTTGGAAGTGTGCGACAGGGAAGAAAGAGGTAATTGGGAACATTTTCTGGGAGAGCAGTGAGTTGGCGGACTAAGTATTCCCTGCGGGATGCACAGTTGGAGATGCTGGGTGGGCACATCGGCGCGACGAGGGAGAGGATTCTGAACTATGATACAGAATCAGAATTGCCTAGACAGGGCAAGGCCTTGCTGTCTATTTATGGTGGCTGCCAAAAAAACAAATACAAAATAGAAATCAAAATCTAAACCAATATCAGAGAATATAGTAACAGATAAAAAGTACAATTGTGTACACCTACCATAAATGTAGATTTTCAAATGTATTCACTGTTGCAGTCATTACATTTGGGTTATCTGCTTGCAGTAGCCCTCAGTCAGCTTGATTAACAAAGTCTTTGGTCCTGCGTCAGTTGCAGTCTCTTCTTCCATGACGTCAGGGGTATAAAACATGCAGCAGACGCCATTACATCAGTTCTTCTTGCCCCAGATGTCAGGTGCCCCCCCTAATGGGAAGCAATTAAATACATAAAAATTACAAGGTTATACCTCCAACAAAAAAGCAAATACACCAAAAAGGCTTTTAAGCATAGTAAAGGAAAGTAGAGGTAAAGCCAAAAGAAGTTAGAGGGCTGAAGGAAGGGTAACCAGGACTGCAACAGTGAATACACTAACATCTACATTTATGGTAAGTGTACACAACTGAATTTCACTGTTGCAGTCATTACATTTGGGTAGATTCCCAAAGCTAAGGTTGGGAGGAGGAATTTAAATAGCATAGGACCAGCTATAAGGCCCTGCAAGACTGCAGTGGCAAAGCCAGCTCTGGATTTAGAGAAAATTGATAAATGAATGTTTGGTGAAAGTATGTACAGAACTCCAGGTAGCAGCTTCTAGGATGTCCCTGGTAGGGACACCTCTGAGAAAGGCTGTAGAGGTAGATGCAGCCCTGATACAGTGGGGTCTGATGCTCTGTGGGATAGGTTTTCTATGGTGCCTATAGCAGAAATGGTCTATCCATTTAGAAATGGTTTGCTTTGAAATAGCTTTCCCCTCTGTCCCAGCAGCAAAAGCCACAAGCAGTTCAGATTTCCTTTGAGATTTAGACCAGTCCAAGTAGAATCTAAGTTGTCTGTGCACATCTAAGGAGTGCAGTATTAGTTCACCTCTGTTCTGTGGATTAGGAAAGGTTGGCAAATGGACTGATTAAGGGCCACACTGGATACCACCTTGGGCATGAAGGTAGATTGTTCTGAGGGACACCCTGTCCACATGAAAGATGAAGAAAGGATCTACTGCCATAAGGGCCTGTAATTCAGATATCCTTCTTGAAGCGATTGCTAAAAGGAATGCGGTTTTCCAAGAAAGAAACTTGGAATTTGCAGTAGCAGCTGGCTCGAAAGGAGGAATAGAGAGTTTCTCCAAAACAAAGTAAAGGTCCCAGGCTGGAGTTGGAGCTCTGCTGGGTGGCCTTAAATTTCTGGCCCCACTGAGGAAATGCTTGAGCAGTGGGTGGGAGAAGTGGGGAGGTTCTGTGTTATGAGCTGAAATGGCCAAGGCGTGAATTTTGAAGGACAAGCCCTTGTGAAGCTTCTCACTTAAGTATTGTAAAATCTGAGGTAAATTGGGCGCTGCTGTGCTCATCCCTCGAGACTGGTTCCAGGCACGGAATCTTTTCCATTTTGCAGTATAAGATTTTCTAGTACTAGGCCTCCTTGCCTCTAAAATATCCATCACTGGTTTAGTGAGGGATGGTAAAGGAGACATTCAGTAATTAGCCAGGCTGCTAGGTTCAGTGTTTGAAGCAGAGGGTGCAGAACCTGGTTCTCCTGCTGAGACAACAGGGAAGGAGTCTGAGGGCAGGTGCCATGGGGCCAACCGTGACACTGCGCAAGAGGGGGTACCAGTGTTGGCGTGGCCAATTTGGTGCAATTAAAATCATCCTTGGCTTGTCCTATTTGCTCTTTAGTAGTACTTTGGAGAGCAGAGACTAGGAGGAAAGGCATAAACTGATAGCATAAAGAATCCACTTTCCAAGCGTGTTTGTGGGGAATCCTTGTACAAAATTTGTCCAATTGATAGTTCTGGGGGGAAGGGGAGAGGCAAACGGGTCTATATCTAGACCCCCCTATTTGCTTGTCAACATGTTAAACTTCCTTGGTTCCAGTTTCCACTCATGTGGGCCCATGAGGTTTCCGCTTAGTCCGTCTGCCAGTGTATTTAGTTTTCCCGGCAGGAATTGAGCTTTTAAATTCACTTGGTAGCTCAAGGATGTGTTCCACAATGCCATGGCTAGTCTGCAGAGGGGGTAAGAATGTGTACCCCCCTGCTTGTTTATGTACCACATAACAGTGGTGGTGTCAGTCTTTACCATTAGTTGTCCTAGAAGAATGTGGTCCTTGAAGACTGTCAGAGCATTCTATACAGCTAACATTTCTTTGATTGATATGTAGGTGCATTTGACTTTGGTTCCATTTGCCCTGAATGCACTTCCCTGCCAGGCAAGTCCCCCATGCATAGTCTGAGGAGTCTGTTAGGGTTTGGGTGGCAGGGGGTAGTGTGAATGGTAATCCCTTGTTTTGGTGGCAGGCCTCTGCCCACCAAAGGAACTCTAAGCTTACGCAAAGTATGATATGAATCATTGCTTCTAGATCCCGAGAATGTTGACACCATAGGCTTTTTAGATACCATTGTAGTTTCCTCTTATGCAGTCTTGCATACGGAATTAGAAGAATGCAGGAGGCCATGAACCCCAAGGCTTGCAGTATTTGCCTTGCAGATAGCAGGGTTTTTGTGACCACTTGTTTGAAGTAGGTTGTCAAATGAATCTTTCTCTGGCGTGAGAAAAGCCATCTGGGAAGTTGTATTCCAGCTTGCTCCCAGGAGTATAATTTGTTGACAGGGTACCAGATGCGATTTTTTTTGTTTATGGTGTACCCCATACAAGTCAGCACCTTTTGTAAAAAAGCCAGATTATTCAAAAGTACGTCCTGGATTTCACCCAGGTATGGGTATATTTGAATATTTCTTTGCCTGCAAAATGCAATGACTGGAGCTAGGCACTTTGTGAATACCGTGGGCGCAATAGATAAGCCAGAGAACTGATAGTGCGTGTAGCCTGCTTTGAAGCGTAGGTATCTTCTGCAAGATTTCCTGATAGGGGTGTGCAGGTATGCTTCTTTTAAATCTAATGTTGCCAACCAAGCAGTTTTGGCTAGCATAGGAAGCAACTGGTGAAGTCAGCATCTTGAATTTTGGAATCACCAAAAATGGGTTTAGAATAGAAAGGTCCAGGATAGGATGCCATGAATTGTCTTTTCTGGGTACCAGAAAAAGTCTCCAATAGAAACCTTGTCCCTTTTCCTCTTCTGGTACCAACTGAATAGCCCCCATGTTTGAGAGAAAGAATCTGCTTTGGGGCTTTTGCCCACTGATTTGGGGGTAGATCTGGCCACCCCCTTGGTGTTGGTAATGTGTGGAAGTGAAATCTGTATCCGTGGGACACAGACTCATTTGTCCTGGGTGATGAGTTTCCAGTTTTTGACCTGCAGGCCAATCTTTCCACCTAAAGGAGCATCAAGTAGAGAAGTTCTTGGAAGTTAAGAGCAAGACATTAAGACAGTTTTCCATGGGGGGGGGGGGGTCTTACTACTCCCAGATTTGGATCCGGAAGCTCCCCACTGCTTAGTCTTGTGCATACCCTGGGACTGAAACCTGGGGGTTTCTGCTGCGTCTGGATTTGGATTGAGAAGACCTGGAAGGGGCCAGAAAGGACCAATTCTTAGAGGGCCAATGCCATCTTGGAGGCTGACAGTTTGCACAGATTTAGCTTGATCTTCCATCTTTTTACGAACTTCCTCAGCTTTGTTGCCTAACAGGCGGTCCGGATTTAAGGGAGCATCCAACAGTTTAGCTTTAACACGATCAGGCAAAGATTGCACCTTAAGCCAAGCATGATATCAGAGTACAGACCCAGTGACAGCAGCCCTGCAAGAGGCCTCTAATGAAACAAAACCACATTGCAAAGTAGGTTTTCCAACCTGTTCAGCAGAATGCATTAAATCCTGTAATTATTTTCAGCACAGTCAGGAATCAACATTCTGTTTAAGCAATCCAATAGCATGTTGATATTTTAACGTATGAAATAAGTTATGTACTCTCCATAACGTTCCATCTGAGTAGATGGCTTCATTTGTCTGCAACCTTTGGGTCTCGGATCAGACATCGGATCCAAGCCAGCAACTTACAGCTATGGATCCGAGCTCCTAGCTCCTCCCCTCACCCATAATCCCCTGCCAACCCCAAATTACCTCAGATCAAGTTTGCTCTCCTACAGATACCTGGAAAGGTGTCCTAACAGGAAAAGGCAGGATAAATACAAAAAGTACTAACTCTTCTGAAGGCCAGGGGGAAGGAGGGGGGATGGTTGCAGACAAATGAAGCCACCTACTCGGATGGAACGTTATGGTGAGTACATAACTTCTTAATCTGGAGTAGGGACTTCATTTGTCAGCAACCTTTGGGACAGAGTCCCCAGCTACCCGAATCTTGGGAGGCAATCATGGAAGGATGTTCCGTAGCACTGTGGAGCCAAAGAATGCTCTCCCTCTGGAAATGATGTCCAGTTTGTAGTGGTTGATAAAGGTGTGAGATGAGGCCCAAGTGGCTGCCGAGCAAATATCATCCAAGGGAACTCTAGATTTAAAGGCAGCAGAAGTAGAGATGGAGCGAGTGGAATGTGCCTGGACTCCCTGAGGTGCGGGCCTCCCAGAAGCTTCATAAGCTAGAATACATTGGGAAATCCAGCGTGACAAAGTGACCTTCGAGACGGCTTTACCCAAACTGAATTTGGCAAAGGAGATGAACAGCTGTTCGGATTGTCTGTGACCAGCAGTCCTATGAATATAGAAATGCAGCTGCCTGTGCACGTCTAAAGAATGCAGCTTGTACTCCTATTTTGATATTTAGGGAAGAAAACTGGTAGGTTGATGGACTGATTGATATTGGTTTCTGAGGCCACCTTGGGTAGGAAGGAGGGATTGGTCCCGAGGTACACTATCCTGATGAAAAACAAAGTAAGAGGGTTTCATGGAAAGGGCTTGAAGTTCCGAAACTCTCTTCGCTGAAGTGATGGCTACCAGGAATGCTGTTTTCCATAACAGATTTAAGTTCGGCCGAGGTAGCTGGTTCAAAGGGAAAAGCAGTCAAGGCTTGAAGGACTAGTGATAGGTCCCAAGGGGGTACGGCTTCTTTGATAGGGGGGCCTGAGCAGAAAAGTACCCTTGAGGAAGGTTTTGCATAGTTTAGCTGACATCAAAGGACCAGTCTCATGTCCCACATGGTAATGGGAGATGGCTGCCAATTGTACCTAGACTAACAACTGGCTCCTTGCTGAAAGAGTCCGGTGAGGAAGTCCAACACGGACGTTAAAGGGGCAGTGAAGGGGTCCAAATTACGATGTTCCGCCCAGACGGAAAAGCGCTTCCATTTACTGTGGTAAACTTTCCTGGTGGAAGGTTTGTGCGCTGCCACCAAGATGGCTTTGACTGGTGAAGAGATACCAGGAGTCCTGATTAAGAGTGGAACTGGAGCAGCCAAGCTGCCAGCTTCAGGTTGTCCAGATTCGGGGCCGGTAAGCCTGATGGATGGGATATTAGATCCGGGCTGGGATCCAGAATCCAGGGAGGATTCACCAAGTGAGACCACAGGTAAGGGAACCAAGTTTGCAGAGGCCAGAATGGGGCAATGAGGATCATTCTGCTCCCCAACTGCGAGGCTTTCTGTAAGAGCTTTAGCATCAGGGGTAGAGGAGGATAGGCATAAAGTAGACCAGGCAGCCAAGCATGCACCAGAGCATCTCTCGGGGCTTCCCCTGGTGGGGGAATCAGAGCGAAGAAGCTGTCGCATTTCGTATTTGAGGGAGAGGCAAAGAGATCGCAGCAGGGTTGCCCCCATTTTGCAAATATGCGCTTCACTACTTGGAAGTTGAGACCAGAAAGGGGAAAGAACGGTGCAGCTGAGTTTCTGCCAGAATGTTGGTCCGTCCTGGAATGTGCGTTGCGATCAGAAAGCGG
This sequence comes from Protopterus annectens, assembly GCF_019279795.1. NCBI lineage: Eukaryota > Metazoa > Chordata > Ceratodontiformes > Protopteridae > Protopterus > Protopterus annectens. The sequence goes on from NC_056747.1 coordinate 1,102,379,593, forward strand.
TTGGTGGAGATCGCCCGTTCCCACACCTTCATGGTCTCTCGGCAGAGAGGGTAGGACCTGGTCCACCCCCCCCCCGTTTGGTGATGTACCAAACTGACATGTTGTCCATCTGTATTACAATAGTTCCTATGGGGAGAAGGTTCTGAAGTGCTTGCAACGCTAATAGCACCGCCCTCATCGCCAGAACATTGATATGCAGGGAGGTCTGTCGTTCCACGTGCCTTGGACTGTTCTGCCTGAGCAATGCCCCCCCCACACCGAGGCGAGAGGCGTCGGTGGTCACCGTGACGAGAGGGGGAGGAGTGCAGAAGGGACAGCCTATATGGAGGTCTGGAGACTGGAGCGACCATAACAGGGCCCTCCTGCAAGCCTTGCTGATTGAGATAAGGTGGCAGAGGAAGAAATTGGAAGGATCATCGCACTTGGAAGGTCCACTGAAGTACCCTCATATTTAGGCGAGCACATGAAGTGTTATTGCCGCCGCCATGGAGCCCAGCGCCCTCAAGACCAATTCTGCCGGTGGAGCTTCTGATTGGAGGATGGCCCACACATGAAGACAAATTCTGTAGTCGCTCCGAAGTCAGGTAGGCTTGCAAACATCTGGTATCCAATCTGGCCCCTAAGAACTATTATTTGTGTCGGAACAAGGGAGGATTTGTCCGTATTGATTGTGATGCCTAACTGGGGGGGCTAGGCGGAGAAAATAGTCTCTGGCTAAGCAGAGAGATGCCTTGTTGGGGCGGTCAGGAGCCAGTCGTCCAGGTACAGGAAGACCTGCATTCTCTGGAGTCTCAGGTGGGCCGCTATCACTGCTAAAACTTTGAACACCCTGGGGGCTGTGGTGAGGCCAAAGGGAAGGACCCTGAACTGATAGTGGCTGGCTCCCAGCCGGAAGCGGAAAAACCTCCTGGATAGTCTGTCCATTAGAATGTGGTAGTACACATCCTTGAGGTCTACTGAGCACATCCAGTCGTTCTCCCACAAGAGGGGGAGAATGGATTGAAGAGTGACCATTCCGAATTTTTCCTTGGTTACAAACAGGTTCAAGAGGGAAAGGTCTAGGATTGGTCTCAAGTCCCCCCGTCATTTTTGGCACCAGAAAGAACCTGGAGTAAAACCCTAATCCGAGCTGGTCCGGGGGGACGGGCTGGATGGCTCTTTCTTAGCAGCTGCTGGATTTCTGTGGCTGCAACCTCCCGCTGATCAGGTGGTACATCAGGGAGGTTCCCGAGTCTCGGGACATGTTGCATTGTGACTTTGTAACCTCTGGATATGATCCGAAGCACCCAGCGGTCTGATGTGATAGACTACCATGCTGCCAGATGCTTCGAGAAGCACCCCCCCACCCCCGACTGCCTCCAGAGTGGAGCAGTCGGGCAACCCCTCAGGGCTGTTGCGTGGGCCAATTGGAGAAAGATTCTCCGGACCCAAAGAATTTCAGGGCCCCTCTGACTAGGGCAGCGTCCTCCCTGTCCTCCTCTGCCACAGAAGGACTGGTTGTCCTGAGCGGGTTGGGAATGTTGCGATTTCCAGAACCACATCTGTCCCTTTTGGTTCTTCGAGAAGGACCTCTAGGGAGCAGAAGCGGACTCTGACGACAGACAACGTCTTCCTGTCCTTCTTACTGTGGACAAGTGTCTCGTGAACGGTCTTGCCGAACAAGGCAGAGCTAAAGGGGGCGTTCGCAAAGGACGCCTTAAAGGGGTCCACGACGTCACAATGTCGGAGCCAGGCCTGACGCCTCAACTAGGCCCACTCCGCTAGCTCTAGCGGCTCCCTCAGTGGTGTGGGACAACAGCCGCATAGCGGTATTGGAAATAGATCTTAGAGTGGCCATACAAGTGGAGTACAACTGCTTGTCCTCCATCAACATGGACTGTGGGGGGGGAAAGCAGCGTATTCTTTAAGATCCCACTGCATCCTGATGACATGTGCCATGTAGTTCAGAGACCTTACTGAGACTATCGCTGAACTAAATACCCGCTTCAAGGTGAACCATCGAGCGGGACTCCTTGCTCGGTGGATGGACCGAGGGGCTCTCCTGAGCCAGTTCCCTCTTAGTGGCTGCCGCCATCAACATGGCATCTAACGGGGGACCCTTGCTCCAGTGGGACCGGTCTGCAGGGGGGCTCAAAATCCTATCTGGGCATTTAAGGACTGGATCCACAGTGTCCGGCTCCTTCCACGCCCTGGTAGTGATAAGGTCCACCAGGGGGTCAGCCGGAGGGGACACCCCCCAAGAAGTAGACTGGCCTGCTTCAAATGCCTCCAGGAACACTGACTGAGGAAGCCTTGGGGGAAGACCACCCCCCCGATCCTGAGCATTTCCATGATGTTTCCAAAAAAAGACATCCTCAGGGGGTGACCTTGGGGAGCCTTCCCCTTCAAGTCAGTGTCCTCTGTTAAGGACTCTGGGGAGTCCACGTGTCTCCTCTTACACTTGGGCTTGCGAGGCACTTCCTCGGGGGGGGGGGGGCTGTCCGAGGAGGTCTACAGCAATATCCTGTTCCAATGGAACAACCTGGGACATCTGAGCAGGCTGTCCCTGTGGCCGGGTGATGGAAGCCTGACCCAGCCGAGAGGGAGTGCAGGGTGGAGCAGAGACAAGGGCCGGGGGTCCGGATGCTCACGACAGAGCCCTCTCCAATGCATCGAAGGCCGAGGGGGAACCGCTCTCCCTGGGCTCCGAAAGCAGACTCCCACTCTGATCTGATGAAGGGATCAGAACTGCGCAGAGACAGTCAGATCAGAGGGACCAGTGTGCTCAGACCTGGACGGAGCCGAAGGTACACTGAATCTCTCAGATTCGAAGCTTGCCCCACGGCTCCGAGAGGTCAGATCCGAAGATGGAACAGACTCGAGGGCAGGGTTGGATCCAAAGTACCCAGGACTGTCGGCGCAGACCCACCCCCGGCTCCAACACTGTCCAGCTCAGAGCGCTCCGAACCTGAGAAGCAGGTCGGAGAAGGAGCTATCGGAACAAAGAAAGGTGTCGAGCTCCCACCCGAATGGGGGGGGGGGGGCAAGAGCACTCCCATCTGCAGCTGGGCCTGGATGAACCTTATCATCCGGTCCAAGTCTGCAGACAGGCTGTAGGTGGATCTTGAAGAGGCCACAGAGGCAGGCCTGGAATGCCGCCTCGATGACCTCGACCGAGATCGGGTCTCCTCTGGTCCTGGGAAGAAGCAAGGGGATCGGAGCAGTGGAGGAGGAGGAGACCTGGAATCTGTGGAGGGAGAAGCCCGCTTAGCTGATGGGGCCGAAGCGGAGGCCTAGGCCCGCCGCTTGTGGTGCTTCTCCCTCCATTTCTCCCTCCTGGCGTCCCTGTCCTCCAGCGCTTTAGTAGGAGTTTGAATCCTGGCCGGGGGAAGGGGGCAGGAGTGGCCACCACCACAGGCTGAGGAAGTGCCACAGGAGTAGCGGAGGCCGAAGCCGAATCCGGGGGCAGAAGTCCCACCAGGATCAGCTTCGACCTCCGCTCTTTCAGTGCCCTGGGGATGAATGCTGCACAAATGGTACAGCCCGAGGACAGATGTTCAACCTCAAGGCACCGAACACACCGAGTGTGGCCATTTGCCGGAGAGAGCTTATGGCCACACTCTGTGCACTTGGCCAAAACTAAATAAAAGCTACACAAACACACTAGGCCCCAAACTCAAGCGCACACAGGCACACACCAACAACCAGCGAGGGGAGGGTAAACACTAAAAATTTAAAAATTGACTAAAGGGAAACCTAACACACTGATTAAACTACTGAAAAAGTAGGCTGATTAGACAAAAAAAAAAAAAGAGTCACTTATCTGAAAATATTGCCAGGAGCTCAAAATCCAGCTGACACTTAAAAGCGGCAAACTAGATCCAAGGTCATTCGGGGTTGGCAGGGGATTATGGGTGAGGGGAGGAGCTAGGAGCTCAGAACCATAGCTGTATAATAAGTTGCCGGCTCGGATCCGATGTCGGATCCAAAACCCAAAGGTTACAGACAAATGAAGTCCCTACTCCAGATCTGACAGCTTAAGGCCCTAATGGCCAAGGTTGCAAAGTATAAACTTTCTTACCCCATCTATCCAGCGCCCTGGAGTCTATCAGAGGGGGTAGGATTTTTTGCAGTAGAAGCCTTAATGCCCTTGGGTCTCTGTGAAATAGTCCCTGGATCCGCAAAAGGATTTTTAAAAAGGAACTTGAAAGAATCAGTGACCCTGTAATATCTATCAGGTTTTCTGGGAGCAGGAGGCAAAGAATCAGGGGTCAAACTAGATTCCGAGAAGGCATCAACAATGTCTAGTACAGGAGGTATAGTTGAAGGCCTATGCTGAGGCAGGAGTAAGAAATCCCCAAGCCTCTTTTTTGAATCAGAAAAATCCTGGCTTTTAGTGTGTGTAAGATTTCACAAAAAGAAAATCCTCTGAAGGAGAGCAGAGAGAGGCCTCTGCATCAGAATCCTAATAAGTAGATGAGGATAAATCCAGATCAGAAGAATCAGAAAAATCTGAAACCTGATGAGTGGATTCATAAACAAATTCAGTCCTAGGTCTTAGAAGGGGGTGGGTGGCTTCCCCTGATTAGAGAGTTGTAAGATCTTCAGCCATTCTTATTATAATTTGTTTTTTAGGCATAGAGGCCTGTGCATGCGGCCTGGGTGTCTTTTCTTAGGCATGGTTCGAGGTTTAGGTTTAGTCCTAAAAGGAGGCGGTTTAATATGCAAGTCTGTAGGCATGAATACACTTTCAGAAGCCGGTGCCTGCGCAGCAGCCCCGGACACATCCAAGATAGACATCCACAGGTTCCACAGTTGGAGCATCTCACGGCATACCGGACTCCGAATGGGTCTCAGTAGAGGCCTGCAAATCAGAAGTAGGGGGTATCAGGGGCTGCAAAAGCACCTCACTGAGTACCGAACTGGCGAATGGCTTAGAAGCATCGTAGGCAATTTTGGACCTAGGCGGCCTGTCTGTCTTTATCTGTGCTTTTTTGGACTTCCGGTAGTCTGATGGCTAACTGACAACATTTCTGGATAATTGAACAGAGAACCGAAATATTTAGAGGCAAAAACATACAGACAGATAGTGCGTTGATTAAATAAGGCACAAAACAGACAGCAAGGTACGTCATGGTCAGGGCCTAGGCAAGGAATACAGTACGAATGAAAACCTTTGTGAGGTATTTGCTTTCCACAAGAAATGCAATTAACTTTTACTGACATCGAAAAGGAGCAAGAAAAAGTTTCCCCAATGGGGTACTTGGCTTTAGTTGAAGACTTCAGTTCTGAAACTCGTTGTCTGACAACCTGCACTTGTGAACAGCTTCTGCTTCGGGCACCACACGGCAAGAAAGACTGATGTAATGGCATCGGCTGCATGTTTTATACCCCTGATGACCCAATGTCAAGGAAGACAGCAACCGACAGGACCCAAGACTTTGTTACTCAGGCAGACTGAGGGCTGCTGCAAGCAGATAAACCCAAATGTAATGACTGCAACAGTGAAACACGAAGAACATCTGGAAATAAAATCTTTTGAAAAAAAGTAAGAGCAAACTACATAGGAAAAAATGGGAACTGTGGGCATACATACAGGGGAGGAATGAGGTTTAAAAGGCAGAACTTAAATGAGCTATATAATGTTGGAAAATCACTGGGTAAATAAAGTGCACATTTGCAACTGGGAGTGTATCAGTATGGTTTGATGTAAAATGCTTGCAACTACAACTGTCCGTTTCCATTTATATAAATGTATGACTGCTTATGTCATAAGTGATTGTTTAATAAAAAAGCTTGTCTAAATTATTCAATTCCTGCCCCTTTTTAAATATTGCTCATTAGGTTACATCATACTAACATACGTGATTCATAATGTTTAATTTTAACTTAATACAATTTGATTACTTTTGTATAAATGTAAAAGTGATAAATGTTAAAGGTACGCAGACCGCTTTAGACATAAAAGGGTTAGTTCTGAACGAAACACTGTCCTTGTGAAAAACAAGGTATGGATGACTTGCTCATTGCTCCTCTGACTTCTGCAAGGACAGTTTAGTCTTCTCTGCTAAACTCAGTCAGCCTAATACTGATTCAAATGGTACAAGCTTTTCCACCATACTGTTAAGTCAAGGATGAGCCACCTGTTTTCTAGGCAGCCAAATTTGAAACAGTTTCAAAAACTGCTCAACCTTGAGATGGTTAGAATGAAAAGGGGAATCTACAGGCAAATAAGAAATGGCCAACAAATGCATTTGAAACAGTAATAGCCAAAGGACAGCAACTCACAAAAACAGCCACAGGCACCCAGGCCTAAATAGTGACTGATCAGGACTGGTACCAACTAGATCGTGACTGATCAGGACTGGTACCAACTAGATCATTTCCACTTAGAATAACAATTTTCTAGTACATTTTTCATCTCCTTCAAGTACTTGCAACATGCCCTCAAAATGTGCCTAAAGGTACCACAATTCTAACCAAGCAGTCAGCCAAATTCCCTCCCATGGTTCTTGATTAATGTCTCTCTAAATACCTCCCCCACTTTGTCACCTTTTGGTCCAACTTCTTGCCAGGGTCCAATTTATACAGCTTTACCATTAACTCTTTACCGACCCTGCCATCTCTTCTCCATCTGCTATACAACCCACCACAGCCAGTCTTATCTTCAGGGATCTTAAAAAAATGGCAGTAATTTCCCCACCTGTCAAGACCAAAGTGCAACTGTCCTCTGGGAACTTGGTATTTCCTACCAGCTCAGTTACCCTCCTAACATCTTTTCCCAGTTTATTCTGGTATGAAGCCACCACCATCTTATCCAGTTTCCCCTTCTTCCATACAATAATTTTGAATTTGTTTCTATTTCACTCACTTTTTGCAACACGTGTCCTATTCCTCTACTCAACAGGAATAACACTGGGGGGGGAGGGAGTCAAATTCATTGAGCTTCCCTACCCTAGACTGCCTCCAGTATATCAAAGCTTCTTAACAAATTTTCCTCTCAGCATCCTCCCCTATTTACCTTTTCACTAGAGTGCTACACCATACCAAAGACAACTTGGCTACCTAGACACAACCTTCCAATTCTAGGACTGCTAGAACTTCCTGTTCAATGGGGAGTATTTTCTACAATTTACACAGGGTCTTTTCCCCATCCCACAAACATCTTTCACACACAGTTTAATAAATGTACATCTTTTTCAATGGTTTCTAAAATGATTGTGTCAGGTACAGCAAATGGGATGCAACATGGCAACATAACTTGCACTTCTTGGTCCATTTCCAAGTTCAGTACTTTCAATCTCTGAATATTCTACTGAATATCTTGCATTATTTTCCAGATACAAGTCTCTGGCACCTCATGTGTTTTTTAGGCACACTCCCACATATTTGATCTCTCCTGCCATCCAGCAATGCAGATTCCCATTTCTTAACCAGTCTTCATTTCCAAGGTTTATCCAGACTGCCTCTGCAGATCTTTCCATACTCTACTTCAAAATGCTAAACAGCCTTTCTAGAACTTCTACTAAATTACTAAGACAATACGACTTCATAAGTCCACAGGTAAACTCTAGACCAATGACCAATGGGGCCTTCATAAGCCTAGCCATGCAATGTATCCTGTGGGC
>NC_056747.1:1102402199-1102432199 GCF_019279795.1 Protopterus annectens
TCAAATAGCTTGAGGCCAAGTCCCTATCCCAGGATGCACCTGAAGTTACCTCAGATCTTGTTTGCTGCGTAAAATACCATACGTCATACTTTCACTCCCAAGAAAGGGAGTAGAAGGATTGAGCAACCAAGATGGATACAGTATCGCTGTCATCTAACAGCCAGGAGGGGATTGGAGGGAGGGACGCAAGAATGAAGGCAAGATGAACAACTCACATGGAACATTATGGTAAGTACATAACTTTTGTGAAGTTGTTCTCTCTCCATTCATTCTTTACTGATGGGTAGCGTCCCAAGCACAGTCAACCACTGGTGGCTCACAGGAGTATATTTCTCAGGACCGTGGATCCAAAGGAGGCCCTGTCCCTGGAGGCCTTGTCAAATCGAATGAGTGATAAAGGTATGAGGTTTTGACCAAGTGGCTGCTGCACAAATGTCATCAATGCGAAGTCTAGCAGATAATGTAGAAACTGCTCTGGTTGAGTGAGCTTTAATCTTATGCTGCAAAGGCATTGGCAGCAGAGTAGGCAAAGGTGATACAGATCACCATTTAGACAAGAGTTGTTTTAGCCACTGGTCTACTCTTCCTGGAGTCCGAAAATTAAACAAAAAGCTGGTCTGATTTTCCGAATTCTTTTTTTCTAGCCAAATAAAATCTGAGCTGTCTGAACAAAGTCTGTGCAGCATATACTCTAAACTGATCAAATGGTTGGGGAAGAAGACTGGCAAATCAATAATTTGGTTTCAGTGCAAACATTGGGCAAGAATGAAAGGTTTGTTCCAAGTGAAACTGTCAGCATGGAATATCAAATAGGGAGGCTTGATAGATAAAGCCTGAAGCTCTGACACTGTGCGGGCAAAAGTAATAGCTATCAGAAAGATGGTTTTCCAGGACAAAAATCTGAGGTCACAATAAGAAGCTTGTTCAACTGGCAGAAGAATTATGCAGGAAAGCATAAACTTTAGATCCCATAGAGAATAGGGAGATTTCACAGGTGGTCTAATATGAAAGGTCCCTTTGAGAAGAGCTTTGGGTAACTTGAAAGACATGATAGTCAATCCTTCAAATCCAAGATGAAAATTAGAAATAGTGCCATTTGAGCACGAAGTGTTGCTGCTGCAGCTCCTTTATTTTAAAGATCTTAGTCAAGAACTCTAAAATGGAGGCCATAGGGATTTGGTAAGGATTTTTAGAAGCCCATATAGAAATTTGTTCCATATGCTAAGATAACTTCCTAGTAGAAGATTTATGAGAACATAAAATAATCTGTTTTATTTACGAGATCAAAGAATCTGTTTCGTCTCATTGGAGAGGTTATGGAACCTGGCTATGATGGGAATTGGAGCAGCCAAGCTGTCAGCTTCATGGACTGCAGAGAGGGATGAAGTTCCCCCGACGAGTGCATCAGAAGGTCTGGAACTGGGTCCAGAATCCAAGGGTCCTCCAGAAGATGAAGTAGAAGGAAGGGGAACTAAATCGGACGAGGCCAATGAGGGGCAGTAAGAATGATGGTCCTTCCCAGGGTTTTTGCTTTCTGTAGAACCTTTGGTATCAACGGGATTGGTGGGAATGCATAGAGGGGACCCGGAAGACTATGTACGAGTGCATCCCTTAGGGCTTCACCCGGAGGGGGAATCAGGGCAAGGTAGCTTTTGCATTTCATATTCATTTGACTGGCAAAAAGGTTGCAGCAAGGCTGGCCCCACTTGCAGAAAATCCTGTCTGCCATTTCTTTTTTGAGGGACCACTCCTGGGGCAACAAGATTGCCCTGCTCAGCTTGTCTGCTATCACGTTGGATTTCCCTGGGAAGAGTGTTGCCAACGGAAAGCGCTGGGTGGAAACTGCCCACTGCCAAACAGGAGAGCCTCGCGACAAAGGAGGTAAGACCTGGTTCCTCCTTGTTTGTTCAAATACCAGACCACCGACATGTCTGAATCACAATTATACCCAGAGGAAGATGGTCCTGAAAGTACTGGAACGCCAAAAGTACTGCTCTCATCTCCAGGACATCGATATGCAGAGGAGTCTCTTGATTGGTCTATGTGCCTTGGGCAGTCTTTCCCTGACAGTGTCCCCCCCACCCCATCAGGGAAGAGTCTGTGGTCACTGGGGCGGGGGGGTAATGCAAATGGGAGTCCTATCGTGACATGAAGTGAGGTCAACCACCACTGAAGGTTCTTTTTGCAAGAATATGCTATTATAGTGCGAGACATGGGAAAGCTCTTGTTAAGACCATTGAGTGAACAAGCAGCCATTGTAGTATCCGCATGTGCATGGGAGCTAGAAGTATGGCTAGAACTAGAGGTATGGCTAGAATCGCTGCTGCCATCATGCTTAATTTCAGAACCTCTGATGCTCTTGCCCTTGTCTTTTGATATCAGAACACCGACATGTTGACAAAGAACGAGGCCTCTCTGTTGGAAGCTTTAGTGTAGTGGTGATGGTGTCCAACTCTGCCCTGATAAACAGATATGCTGCATTGGCAACAAGGAAGATTTTTCTGAGCTGATTGTAATGCCCAGTTGATCGCAGAGTGACAGAGTGGATTCCCTGGCCTGAATGAGTTGATGCCTGGTGGTGGCAAGTAAGGAGCCAATCGTCTAGGTATGGAAACACCTGAATCCTAGACACCTCAGGTGAGCTGTGACCACTGCCATGCACTTGATGAACACTCTGGGGGCTCTAGTGAGACCAAAGGGGCAGGGCTCTAAACTGATCACGATTGGCTCCCAGCCGGAAGCGCAGATGATCCCTGGATGGCCTGGCCATTTCTGTGTGCGTTGGATCTCCATAGAGCACATCCAACTGTCTTTCCCCAAGAAGGGAAGTATAGACTGATGCAGGACTACCCAAAACTTCTCTTTCTTTACATATTTGGTCAGTCTGCTGAGGTCCAATACAGGTCTCCAGTCCCCAGTCTTCATTGGAACCATGACTGATAGCAACGTTTGGACCTCTACTGGTGCTTGTTCCCTGTAACTGGGCGGAATGTCTGGGATTTTTCTTATAGGCGGAGGGGGTGTGGCGAATGGGATGAAGTACCCTCTGAAAATGATACTTTGTATCCAGACACCTGGCTCAAAATAACAAAAGACAGCTGGGTACAAAGATAAGCGACCCCAGACTGCCTTCAGAGCAGGACAGTCGGGCCTCCTTTCAGGAGCACAGGTAGGGCTTCCCAGAGAAGTGATCTGTTGCCCTGGTGTTGCAGACCCCCTCTGCCATGAGAGAGACATCCTCCATTATTGCCCCCTCTGACTCTGGAGGGAGGTTGCACCACGTGTCGTGAAAGGCTTCTTGGGCTTTTCGGAACCACATTTGTCCTCCCCTTTGACCCTTAGGGTAGGGTCTGGAACAGACTGACAGCAGACAGTCTGTCCTGTTCACACCTGGTTAAGGTTTCCTTCACTTAAGGCCCAAAAAGGAAGCAGCCAAAGGGAGTATTCTTGAAGGGCTCCGTGGAGGAACACAAGTGTATCCAGGAGTGTCTCCTAAAAGCAACTCCTGTATGAGGCGCATGGATGAGTTTACTATAGAACTGAGGTAGCAAGCTGAGCAGCAAATGTCAGAAGCTCCTGCAGCTACTGTACCCTGAAGAGAATCTCCTAGCTCCTTAAGGAGATCTTTGTATCCTAGTAAAATGGGTTAAATAACTGAGTGAACGAAGAGCAAAGGTCGCTGAACTACACATACACTTCCCATATCTATCCAGGATCCTGGAGCCCCTGTTTGGAAGATGAATAGATGAGGAAGTCTGACATTTCCTTTTTGGTAGCTGCTGTCACCACCATGGCATCAACTGAAACACCTTTTGTTAAAAATGACTTGTCAAGGGGGGCAGAAATGAACTTATTAGGCCTCCTAAGGACAGGCTCCATGGTATCCCAAGACTCCCATGCCCTTTGAGAGACCAGCTGCACAAGTTCATCAAAGGGCAGAGTCACCCAAGTGGTGGAGGGCTGAGACCCGAAAGCCTTCAGGAGAACAGACTCATTCTCAGTAGGGCTTTTGGACTGCCCGTCACCCCTCTAAGGATTTAAAGTATCTCAGCGAAAGATCCTCAGAGGACTGTGGGGACCATTCTGACTCATCTAAGTCAGTATCTGATGTTAGAGACTCCAGAGGGGAGTCTAGAGGTTTCCTCTTACACAATCTTTTCCTGGGAACCTCAGTGGGAGCTTCTGGTGAGGTCTCAAGAGCAGGGGCCATCCAATGGGGCTTCCTGAGGCTCTGGGTCTCCACGCTTGTTCAGGATGTGTTAGGCAGTAGCAGACCCAGATGCTTTAGGGGAGGAGGAAGGCAGACCGGAGGTAGAGGATGTCTTAAGAGAAATGACTCCTCATGGCATCAAAAGCACCTCTGCTCTGATGTGAGGGAACCAACGGATCCGAAGAAACAGTAGACACCCCCAGCACCGGGACTGTGGGCTCCGAACCAGACATAGGAGCAGTGCTCATCCAAGACTAAGCCCCGAGAGGAAGAGTCTGAACTGACAAGTCGGTCCAACTATCCTCCCTGGACCCAACTAGAGTCAGCTCCTAGAGTCCTCAATCGGCACAGAGGACATCAGATTGCACAGAGCCAAAGACACTGGAGCAGGCATCTGCTCAGAGGGTTCCACTATTATCAGGTCAGACTCCTCTGGCTACAAAGGACCAGCATGGCTCGGAGGAGGAATAGTTTGAGCTGGTGCAAGGGTCTTCAGCTCCGAAGCCATTTGGGTCAAAGCCAATAACATTTGACAAGGCCGGTGCCAACAGCTTCTACAACACACTATCCTCATCCAGATCTGACAGGATGATAAAGAACTGAGAGGAGTGCACCGAAGGTGGTACCGAATGAAGTAATGGACTCTTAGGCACTTCAGACACCAGCTCTGAGACTGGGGACTGGCTCAAAAAGGAAAAGACTGTCTGTTCCGATGGCAGTGGAGCCGAAGTAGATTTTTTTTTTAATCCGAAGTCTTAGAAGACTGACTTGCTGGATCCATCTTGGTTACTCAAAGCTTCTTGAAATGAAGGTTTCAACAGCCCTCTGTCAATAAGTTCTTTCCTGAAGAACCCTTGAGAAGGAATGACAAATAGCACAGCTGCCTTGCAAATGCAGGGCTCCTAAACAGTCAACACAATTCAGGTGGCTGTCTGACATCTTTTGGCCACACTTTGGGCACTTCTTAAAACCAGACTTGGGGTGCTTGTCTTTGTCAGCCATTGGAAATCTTGGAGAATTACTGTCACACAAAAACAATAGTAACTTGCTACCAAAAGCCTTAAAATAAAAAAAAAAAAAAGACTAAATCACACAAATGCATATGTATACATAAATGTAAATATAAATGCGACAAGAAAAGCCTTTACTGTCACAACTTTCTAAACACCCAATAAAAAGCAGGCTATACAAAAAAAGGAATAGCTGCTAAAATATTACACACTGCCCAAATATGTTAAGAATATATAGTCCGATTAAATTACTGTTAATTCCAAACCTCTAACAGTAATTATAAATTTAAGCCTTTCCTAAAACTTGAAAGCTAAAACACACTACACTAAGTTTTTTTGCAAAAACAGTGACAAAAGGTCACTGACTAAGCACAGTATTAGCTAGCAAAAGTTTAAACTAGGTCTAAAACAAGAGGCCAACTCGGAAAAATTTTAAACACACTAAGGGAAGGGACTATAATATCGAAGCTGTAAGAGCTTTAAGAAACTATCCAAGCTATTAAACTATCTAAATATGCAAAAATCAGGAAGTAGTAAGTAGAAAAAAAAGACAGTTTACTGGCCTGAGTTAAAGCAGAAAATCTGATCTACTGCAGCGGCAAACTAGATCAGAGGTATTCAGGTGCATCATAGGATAGGGACTTGGCCTCAAGCTGTTTGAAGACCTCGAACTTTGCAATGGTCTGACTTGGAGCAGAGGGATGGGCTCCGAACCCATCAGTAAAGAATGAATGGCGAAATAGAACAACTTCAAATCTACTTTATAATTCCCACTTAGAACACAACCAAAGGGTTGCAAAGACCCCCCCCCCCCATTTCACAAACAACCTCTTCACTTACTATGTGCACACTTTGCAGACCTACGTTGCCCCTAGCTACACCACTAACAATCTCCTACTAACCCCTTTGTGAGCATCATGAACTAGTACCTATTCCATATTACGGTCACTGGTCTCCTCGCTTCACCAACACCATATAGGGTTTTGGAGAGGAAGTTGTTGATTTACTGCAGAACTAGCAAAAGGATACCCTAAAAATTTTAGACAGAGGTAATAGGATGACAACAGATCTACAGCTGGAAAATCTACTTGTGCATCGATACAAGTTTTTCCCAGAGGAATAGGAAGTCTCAGATATGGATCAGTTTACTGGTATGGATACAGGGAAAAACTCAAACGCCTCGCAAGTACGGTGTGCTCGGCCATACCATAACATAGTAAGACACCAGTGGCTAGCATCTGCAACATATAAACACCTCCAAACATAAAAATAATAAAATAGATATTTATTGAAGCATAAATGCAACAAAGTGCACGGATATCAATTCAAACCGGTTTCGGCTATCCAGCCTTCAGTGAAAAAGCATTTGAGATTCAAAATGTTTCATGAATATTTAGAGCCCACCAACCAATGGAAACATTTAGTCCATCCCAAACTAAAAGTGACAGTCTCATTCCAATCACTATTAATCCTTAAAGTAATAGAGGCATTGTAGATATAGTGCTACTATACAAATATCTGAGAGATTATGTCAAAAATACAACATATCATATTTTTAGTTATAAATAAATTGGATGTTATACAAACTCCTGACAAGAAAATCTTTAAATTTACTTAAAGTATTAGCATATATTGTCAGTAAAATATAGGATCAGATCAACATGGGGTTGGTTAGTATAAAATCTATTGTCAAGGTATCACTGAGGTAAGAATATATGATATGTCACAAAGATGTATAATGAATTAAAACATTCAATATTGATACATAACCAAGCAAAATAGGTAGTCTCAATACAAAAAAGAAATAAAAAACATTTTTACATCAGCCAGTAAGGTTTAACAATGGTACATGATATTGAAACCCACATAATGATCTTAGAACAATGATTTTAAATATCAAAAGATGATATAATATGAAAATACATAAGCGTATGGCAAAATGTAATGGCCTTATGACTGAATTCTGTTGCCATCCACCAATAGGCTTTCACAATGGCAGCATACATATACAAGGCCCTCATTATTTGGCACATATATACAGGTAGTTTTTAATTACAATATTCCAACAAGCCTAGATAGGTCATGAACAATAGTAAACCACATAGATGAACCCATAACATAGTTCTGTTGATATGATTAAGAAAAATATATATATCTTCTTATATATATGATATAATTAAATTGTGAATATATCTTGTATGTATTGTGGTTACATGTGTTATACCATTTCCCTTTCATATGTTATAGGTGGTCATTAAGACCCGGGGGAAATAAAGCCCCCCCAAGATGAATTATCCAATATTTTTCTTTATGGTTCAAAATACTATGCCAGCCCTGTTGATTGCTCCTGTTGCCAGTAATTTTATCAATAATCATGAACATAAATTGAGCATTAGTAAGGGTGTCTATAGAGAGCATTAGTCTTTGTTTTTGATGTCACTTATGTTCATTCATTCTTATTCCAAGTGATCTTGATGTTTGCCCTACATAGAATGCTGAACATTGACAAGTTGCTAAATAGACAACCCAGCTACTGCTGCAATTACCAAAGACTTAGATCATATACTCTACTTGAATTGGCACTAGTGAATTGTTTCAGTTTACTAACCTGGTTACAATATCCACAATACCTGCATGGAAAGGTGCCCAAAAGTTAGTCTCCAGTCATGGTCATCTGTTGGTAAACCGCACCCCCACTTTTTGTGGTTATAGTGGGAGAACAGGGCACCCAGCATCTTGCCTCGTTTATATGAAAACTGACATTTGGGTCCTGGAATCTCTCAATGCTTCATTTGCTAAGAGTATGTTCCAATTGGAATCCAAAATGTTTCCGATTACATTATGATTCCGTCCATATGTAGTAACAAACCTCAGTGTAGGCTCCACCCCTGTGGTTTTTTGTATTGTAATATGTTTGTCTTGATCTGCTGACCAGGTACTGGCTGCAAATATATCAAATTTGTTATATCCCCTATCCAAAAATCTCTTCTGGAGATCCAAATTTGCTTTCTCAAAATCATTTTTGGATGAACTGATGTTTGATATGCAAAAATTGAGATTTAGGTATGTTGCGGATGGTGTGGTATGGGTGCATGCAGCAGGGTGCTGCATTGTGGATATTTCCTATATGTCTTGGTACCGAGTATGATCATCATTCCTATAGACCGTAACATCCAGAAAGTCAATGATGTCCAGGTTATATGTTACTGTGAACTCAATACCCCATATATTATCATTCAAATATTCCACAAACTCCTTTAAATACATAGAATCTGCACGCCACACCATCCAGCAATCATCCAAATATCTACGCCATATGTCAATTTCAACCAAATATAGATTGTGTAATGGGTTGTAAATCATGCACTCTTCATAGTATGTCATAAAAAGATCTGCATATATGGGGGCAAAGGATGCCCCCATAGCAGTACCTTGAAGTTGCCAATAACACTCCCCCTGAAAGTAGAAAACATTCTTGTTAAGCACGTGTTCAGCCACGCACACTAATAATGTATTGAATCCTGGTGGATACAAATCAGATTTTTCCAACCAATATTGGAGTGCCTGTAAACCCACCCAGTGAAGTATGCTTGGTGTATCGAGATTTCACATCCAATGTGCACATAAGCCAGTGTGGTTCCAATTGAATATCTTCTATTTGAAGAAACTGCGGGTGTCCTGCAATGAGGCCCTGACCACTGTAAGTAATGGTTTTAAATGGTATGTCAAAAACTCTGATAAGGGTTCTGTAATGGAACAGATACCGGACACGATGGGTCTTCCTGGTGGTTTGGAAATGGATTTGTGTATTTTTGGAAGCAAATACAGAATCTGTTTTTGGGGATCTGTTACTAGTAGATGTTTAACCATGTTGTTGGTAATAATCCCTTCATCTTCTGCCAATCTCAAAAAAGTGTAAGTCTTTTTTGAAATTGGGGGTAGGATCAATGGGCAATATGCATATAGCATCTGGTATTTGAGAGCTGTTCCAGACATTCATTCAAATAGTAACTCATGTTCATAACTGCCCCACCTTTACCTGCTGGTAATATGGCAATGTTATGATTTCAGTTCTTCTAGAGCCATTTTTTCTGATAAGGTAATGGTCTGACCTATAATGTGAGATTCCATATGTGGGAAATTTAAGTCCCCGAGGACAGATTGTTGGAATATAGACAAGTTTGTTCATTGGCGGTTGAAATTCAGATTTCCGAAATCTGAATTAATTAGATCTTTGAGATGTCTGAGAGGTTTGTTCTGAAAAACAACTGTTTTAGATTTAAGTTATGACAAAAGTTCATAACATCTAATACAATATTATATTCATTAGAAAAAAGCCTGGTACAAATCCAAAACCTTTAAACTTCTCTTGTACATCAGTCAATGCCACATCGGATAGATTCAAAACATTCTTATATTCATGATCAGTTCTCAGTGTTTTGTATGAATCCCTCCACAGAATCGGTCCTGCTTCCTATGTTCATGTTTGCAGCCACCCAGCCGCATTTTTCTACGTCTAAAGGGTGTGCAGAGTTGGACTTTTTGCGCATAAGTGACTGCTGGGGTTGAACACTGTGTAGGATTCCTCCCCAGATGTGCTTGCAAAGGATCTATCATTTGATTTGAGAATGGACCTGGGTCTCTTTCTAACTCTACCCCCTGTCGTCCCCTTGCTAGTATCCACAAATCTGACTGACCTATGTGATTCAAATGGGCACCCTCTTCGGTAATCAGTGATATCCCTGTTAATTTTTTAATTTTCCTCTCCCTAGTTTGTTTCTCATAATTTGCCAATTCTTTTGACAGCTTGGTCACAGCCTTCATATATGGGTAGTGATTCATATTTTTTGCATTCTTCAGATTACTTTGACTTCTGATAGGTTAGTATCAATCATTCTCTCATATGAGGCAAGAATTTTGACAAACATCATTGCTTGCTGCAACGCAGTGTTCCATTCTGTGGTTAGTCTCTCTTCAGATCTACCAACCAATGGCTGTAAACGTATTCAGACCCAGAGGGGCCATATCTCTATTGATATATGCACAAAGTAATCCAAGATGCCAAATATTGGCTCTAAGGTTTTTCAAACCTTTGCTTAAGTTATTCAAGGCCACATCACAGCCATTTGATGGATTATTAAGAGTAACATTCGGATTACTGCCAGAGATGTTGTCAATTCCAAAGACACCTATGCCATCCCGACAGGCACAGTCCTTGCAGAATTTTTTCCAAATCCATTTGTATTTGTTGGTGTCCAAAAAAAATAAAATAAAAAAGTCAAATCAATATACAAGGCCCAGAAATAGTGAACAAGCTGCTAACTAAAAACGGCCACTTTAGTCAATTGCGGATATATGCAAATGCATATAAAAATAGGTAGATCACCGATACCAAGGAGTGGATATACCAGTCAGGGAACACTGTTCAGATCCAAAAAGAGATAAAGCTCAAACTGTCAGCATATAGATTTCACGTTAATTATTGTACATACGGTGTCAAAAGATCAGTGTTTATATAACTTGAATAGTCATAAGACATTAATGGCCAGATCAAAAAAGCTGTATATAGTAACTTTCAATACCCATGTCTTTTGGATTAGAATATTAATAAAATAAACAAATCTTAGGAGATAGAGATATTTATAAGTTCAATACAGATACTCAATCCATAAAAGTATGGTATATTCAAAATATAACTTGGAAGGCTGTACAGCAAATAACTGGTAAGTATCTTCAAGATCATACAGATACTATATGTTGTTCTAGTATAATTTTATATTCTGAAAAAATTACTTTTATATCATAGGTTTCTCTATAAATTGTAAACCAATGTATAAAACAATAGGTTAAACACATTCACATATTCTTTTCTTTTATAGTTGTATTGACCCGTCCATATGCCATGGGGTATTTCACTCTTCCCTATATGACCGATTGTTGGTAAGCACATTCTAAATTGTTAGTGGACCGTATAAAAAACAATTTGACTGATATAATTGAATGACTAAATACATCCACTATCTCAAACTTGTTATATAACAAATTTCAACTAGTGTATGTATGTTGAAAATAATCTGAATAAGGTCCTATATCAAAAGACAACCATAGATGCCCTCAAAAACCAGTCAAAGAAACAAATAAACGTATATATACACATATATCCGTTTTAGTTTAGTCTCTCGGTGACAGGCCCAAATCTCAGACCTATCAAATATAAAGTCCACTTACTCAAAAATGCATCCTACTGGTTACAGTATAGTGAAAATCCTGCATTTACCTTTGTAAGTTACACATAATGCCTGAACCTTGTACAACCTAAACATTCTATAGGTATAATTTAAACTAGACCAGATGTGGGTATCAGGTTGATTACAGAAAGAAATCAAAATTGTAATCCACAAGGTTTCCTTAATACAAACTTTCCTTCCTCACAATAGCAACAAAAATGCCCCCTTTTTTAAAGTCCGTATTCCCAAATTGTTAGAGTTTTTAGTTCCTTCGTCGTTTGTCGGCCCAGATGAAACTCTTGCCTTATTCGTATATTAGACCAAAAAACACAGTATCTGATGTTCCGTAAGTTCTAATTGCTGTACTGTTTAAAACAGATTATACCTCTCTGCTCAGCCCTGTATTCAAAACAAAAGTGATCTATTAACCACATGCAAGAGGTAAACCTGTACGTGGCCCAAAGTACACTGTTCCTTAAGAGAACAAGTCCTCAAGAAAAATGGCCACCCAGCGTCCCTTAACAGGACCATGCCAATGTGATAGTTGCACCAAAATTCACAGCCCAACAGTTCCAAATTCGAACACCACATAAAAAGCCAAAATATGTAGAGAAAGATAATTAATGATTTGGATCCTACATTTACCAATATACGATACTGTTCATAATGATCGCAAAAACGCCCAACGCGTCCTTCACAAGACCATGCCGATGTTGCACAATACACACAGCCCAATTATTCCAAGTTAGGACACCAAATAAGAATAAAAAAAATATAGTAGTAGCTGATAGCTTAGATCCTTAGATTACCACTGCTCGATACTGTTCCTTTTCATTGCAAAAACGCCAACGCCAAAAGTAAACACTTGTTTGTATATATCCAACTAGAGCGATGTAGTCAGGAGTAG
The DNA here is from genome assembly GCF_019279795.1 of Protopterus annectens. Lineage (NCBI taxonomy): Eukaryota > Metazoa > Chordata > Ceratodontiformes > Protopteridae > Protopterus > Protopterus annectens. Next base: position 1,102,414,554 of record NC_056747.1, read on the forward strand.
ACTCAGGAAACTGATGCCTCTATGATGATAGATGGAAAATGTTTGCCAAAGTTTGGCTTCCAAAAATAGGTGGAGGAAATCCTCCTACACTGACAGAAGTGTAGATGCTGCAGCCCAACAGCGAAGCCCACACAGCACTAACTGAAACGCCTCGCAAGTACGGTGTGCTCGGCCATGCCATAACATAGTAAGACACCAGTGGCCAGCATTTGCAGCATATAAACAGCACCAAACAAAAAAATAATAAAATAGATTTTTATTGAAGCATAAATGTAACGAAGTGCACGGATATCAATTCAAACCGGTTTTGGCTATCCAGCCTTCATCAGTGAAAAAGCATTTGAGATTCAAAATGTTTCATGAATATTTAGAGACCACCAACCAATGGAAACATGGTTTAGTCCATCCCAAACTCAAAGTGACAGTCTCATTCCAATCACTATTAACCCTTAAAGTAATAGAGGCATTGTAGATATAGTGATACTGTATAAATATCAGATACAGATTATGTCAAAAATACAACATTTTTATACATAAATTGGATGTTATACAAACTCCTGACAAGAAAAATCTTTAAATTTACATAGAGTATTATCATATATAGTCAGTAAAATATAGGATCAGATCAACATGGAGTGCATGATTTACAACTCATTACACAGTCTATATTTGGTTGAAATTGACATATGGTGTAGATATTTGGATGATTGCTGGATAGTGTGGTGTGCAGATGCTATGTATTTAAAGGAGTTTGTGGAATATTTGAATGATAATATATGGGGTATTGAGTTCACAGTAACATATAACCTGGACATCACTGACTTTCTGGATGTTCCGGTCTATAGGAATGGATGATCATACCCTCAGTACCAAGACATAGGAAATCTCCACAATAAAACACCCTGCTCCATGCTTCTAGCATGCACCCACGCCACACCATCCGCAACATACCTAAATCTCAATTTGAGAATCAAACGCATGAGTTCATCCAAAAATGATTTTGAGAAAGCAAATTTGCATCTCCAGAAGAGATTTTTGGATAGGGGATATAACAAATTTGATATATTTTCAGCCAGTACTTGGTCAGCAAATAAAGATGGAAACATGTTATTACAATACAAAAAACCACAGGGGTGGAGCCTACACTGAGGTTTGTTACTACATATGGACGGAATCAGAATGTAATCAGAAACATTTTGGATTCCAATTGGAACATACTCTTAGCAAATGAAGAATGGAGAAAGATTCTGGGACCCAAGTGTCAGTTTTCATATAAACAAGGCAAGATGCTAGCTGCCCTGTTCTCCCACTATAAACAAAGAAAGTGGGGATGCAATTTACCAACAGATGACCATGACTGTAGACCAACTTTTGGGCACCTTTCCATGCGGGCATTATGGATCTTGTAACCAGATTAGAAAACTGAAACAATTCACTAGTGCCAATACAATAGAGTATATGATCTAAGAGTCTTTGGTAACTGCAGCAGTAGCTGGGTTGTCTATTTAGCCACTTGTCAATGTTCAGCATTCTATGTAGGGCAAACAAAGATCACTTAGAGTAAGAATGAATGAACATAAGTGACATCAAACCTGATTGACTTCTTTGAAGCAGTCACCAAAGCCATAGAGGAGGGTAAAATGGTTCACACAGCTTATCTAGATCTCGCCATGGCTTTCAACACATCCCCCACTCTGGAATTATAGATAAGCTCACTAAACTAGGTATAAATCCCTATGTCACAAGATGGGTTGCCAACTGGCTCACGGACAGAACCCACACCGTGAAAGCAGCGGATTCCAAATCCAACATCAGACCAGTGACAAGTGGAGTACCACATGGTTCAGTCCTGGGTCCTCTCCTGTTTGGTATCTACTTCTCTGAAGTGCAGGCCAACAGAGAAGGTCTTTGGCTAACAAAGTTTGCAGATGACTGCAAACTAGGAGCCATAATCGAAACTCCTAACGATGTGGACAAACTACAAAAGGGCCTCAGACACAGATATCTGGTGTCAAAGCCATGGCCTGAAGCTCAATGCCAAAAAGTGTATTGTCATCCCCTTTGGTAAAAACTCTGTACCCATGAACTACCACAACTGGTAGTTTACTTAATGCCGAAAATGTGATGAGACCTTGGGACACAGGTGGACAGTAGTCTCGCCTTTGATAATGACATTGCCACAGTGGTCAGGAAATTCTTCTACGTGGCTCATCTCATCACGAAAGGATTCTCAACCAGAAAAAAAAAAAAAAGGTCATTGTTCCCCTCTACTCACTCATTAGACCCATTAGAGTAAACCCCCCCTTTTGGTATGTACCTCACAAGACATCTACAACTGGAAAGACCACAGAAATACCTCACAAAGAGGATTACTGGCCTCAAACAGATGCCCTATGCAGACAGTCTAAAAAAACTACAGCTTTACTCCATTGCATATCGCCTACTCAGGGACGATCTCTGCCTAACATACAAAGCTGTGTCAAACCCAGAGCTGTTGGACATGCTCCACTTAAAGAAATCCCAATCCCTCTGAGCTACACACTCTAGGGACCTAAACCTGGCCACCACAATAAACAGAGCATGCTGGAGGGATAGATTTTTGTCCCAGAGACTTCCCATACTCCGGAACAGACTACCTATGTCAGAGCTCCTCATTAGCACTCAAGAAAAATCTTGATGATTGGATGGGAAATGGGAAATTCACCCTGGGGATTCTGTGGCTCTGCTAGTCAGGGGCACAGGAGAATAAATTTCTTGGGTGGCAAAAGCCACGGTACATTTTTTGGCTAGGCTTGTATGGGCCCTAGGGCCGATAGCCTAGTACCTACCTATGAACCTATAAATAAATAAAAAGACTAATGCTCTCTATAGACACTTTGAAACATACTAATGCTAGATTTATGTTCATGATTATTGATAAAATTACTGGCAACAGGAGCACTCAACAGGGCTGGCATAGTATTTTGAACCATAAAGAAAAATATTGGATAATTCACCTTAGGGCTTTATTTCCCCCGGGTCTTAATGACCACCTATAACATATGAAAGGGAAATGGTATAACACATTATAACCACAATACATACAGGATATGTTCACAATTTAAGAAAAAAATATCATACACATATACATATATATACATATTATATATACATTCATATTATATATATATATATATATATATATATATATATATATATATATATATATATATATATATATATATATATATATATAATTAATCATATCAACAGAACTAGGTTATGGGTTGTTCATCTATGGGGTTTACTATTGTTCATGACCTATCTATGCTTGTTGGAATATTGTAATTAAAAACAACCTGTATATATGTGCCAAATAATAATGAGGGCCTTGTATATGTATGCTGCCATTGTGAAAGCCTACTGGTGGATGGCAACAGAATCTAATCATAAGGCCATTACACTTTTCCATACGCTTATGTATTTTCATATTATATCATCTTTTGATATTTAAAATCATTGTTATAAGGTCATTATGTGGGTTTCAATATCATGTACCATTGTTAAACCTTACTGGCTGATGTAAAAATGTTTTTTATTTCTTTTTTGTATTGAGACAACCTATTTTGCATGGTTATGTTATCAATACTGAATGTTTTAATAATTCATTATATATTTGTGACATTATTATACCATATATTCTTACCTCAGTGATACCTTGACAATAGATGTTATACTAACCAACCCCATGCCGATCTGATCCTATATTTTACTGACAATATATAACACTAAGTAAATTTAAAGATTTCCTTATCAGGAGTTTGTATAACATCCAATTTATGTACAACTAAAATTATTATATGTTGTATTTTTGACAATCTATCAGATATTATATAGTATCACTACATCTACAATGCCTCTATTACTTTAAGAATTAATAGTGATTGGAATGAGACTGTCACTGAGTTTGGGATGGACTAAACCATGTTTCCATTGGTTGGTGGTCTATAAAAATATTCATCAAGCATTTTGAATCTCAAATGCTTTTTCACTGATGAAGGCTGGATAGCCGAAACTGGTTTGAATTGATATCTGTGCACTTTGTTGCATTTATGCTTCAATAAATATCTATTTTTTGTTTGGATGTGTTTATATGCTGCAAATGCTGGCCACTGGTGGCTTACTATGGATACAGGGAAAGCCAAAGCATCAGCTATTTTTAGATAATTAGGTTAATCTGCTGGAAGCTGGTCAGCAACTAACGTTGGGGGTGACTTAAATATTGTCTGCATAAAAAAGTTGAACTGAGATGGTACTTGTCAGTGTGGTGGTTTGGCTAGAATGTGTTTGCTTTAGTAAGGACCAAAAAGTCTTTGATTTTTTGATATCTACTGGAGGTTGCTATAATAAAATTCATCTATCCATGTTAATACAGTCCTTACCAAGATTTCTGAGATGCCAAAAACATATGAAATGTACTGTGTCTTTATAACAGTCTTTGTAGCTTTGAAGCATGTTTTTACTTGGCCACAGTGGAGGGTCTGATTTGTAAAGGGCTAGGCTATTAATGTGCAAAATGGCAGCACTAAATTGCATGGATTTTAATAAGTTTGTTACATTATGTCAGAATATTGATAAAGGAGACCATTTATAACCAAATCTGCAATGCAACAAAATTATGCTTTTGGACTGGGTATTTTAGTCTCTTGCTGCATAGGTGAAAATTTGGTCAGTGTGTCAAGAAGACATCCAAATATTTGTATTGTCAAACGAAACAATTCAATCTAAAAGTTGCGTCTACCACTCTTACTGACTCTAGTGGTGTGGGTGATGATCTGTGTACAGCCATACAAGGGGATTGATGCTCAGGGAATGTCACTATTGATAAGCTGCCAGTCTTGTGTTGAGGTTACTCAGTATAACCCCTTTGTTGAATATGGTGATATATCCAGTACAGAATATCTGTTGCTGTTCACAGGCAAGTACTAGACTAGTTGCTCGTGGGCCATTTTAAGCCTAGCCAATTTCTTTTTCGTGCTCGAAATAAATTCATGCCATTGGATTATAGATTGGGCTTACTCATCCCATGGTTGAAAGTGTATGCATCACCCCTAAAAAGAACTGGGGATCATAGCATAGATAATTTGAGGGGACCCATGTATGGGATAAAGCATTTAGGGCTGCATCTGTTCATCAGTAGAGGGCAGTCCTGGGGTAAATTCTCTTTCCCATCCATAGATCTTAAATTGCATTCTAATACGGTCAGTAATGAACTCTGTTTTGTGGGTTGGGGACACGGGTCACCCATTAGCAGTCTGTAGGATACAAACTTTAGGGACAGGGCTTGTGTGTCAGTCCATGTAGGACAGGTTTAGGCCTTGTACCCTTTCAGTAATGTACCTCTGTGGGCATTCTATTTGTCACATGTGACTGGACTAACGGAGATAAAGTAAAGGGGAACAGTGACTTCCCTAGATCTAGATACAATCCCTTGTGTTTACAGGCTGTTCAACAGACTAAGACACATACTGGTCAAATGCTAAGCCACTGTCCATACAAATTCCCAAATCCTGAACGGAGTTAACTCAAAAGGCATAGCAATGGGGTAGCTCCTTGGAATACAGCATTTCCTGGAGGATACAGCAACGCATTTTTGGCATTTAGTTTCAGACCATTGATTTTGACACCAGTTATTTCTTGGGGATAAACCTTCCTGCAGGATGGCAAAGTTATTTTCAGATTCAATATATTCTCCTAGCTAGCAGTCATCCGATAAGAGCTTTTTGGCATTTGCTTTTACTTCAAAAAAAGTTGACGCCAAACAGCCAAGGTCCCAGTACAAAATCCTGGGGACTCCACTCGTGGCTGGTCTCTGTGGAGCTAACTTCCACCATTTTGATTATCTGCGTCCCATCTCAGAGTCAGTTGGCAATCCAACAGGTAACCTAATGGTTTAGTCCCAGTTTACCAAGCTTTTCTACTATGCCCGAGTAGGGAAACTATCACAAGCTTTGGCCAGGTCAAGGTATGCAATATGCACCATTCTGCCTTTATCCATTACTTTGGTGACCTATTAAAAAAAAAAAAATCTACCAGGTTCAGTAAGCATGACATGCCCCTGATGAATCCAAACAGACAGGGCTAGTGTTTACAGGCTCCCCATATCCCAACTGAAAAGTTAGTCTTCCATGGCTTTGCATGAGGCTCGTCAGACTTGCAGGTCTGTGGAAAGTCCTCCCTTATGTAGGGAATGACTGCAGCCTCTCTCCACTCACTTTGTACAAAACCTGTACTAAGGCTAGGATTGAACTGTTAGGGGTGTGGCTAAACACTTCATTCTATACAAGATGCATCAAGGAATACTATCAGGACCAATCATTTAAGTATTTTAAGCTTTGTATAGCACTTTTAGGACTTGGTCTTGTGACACAGCTGGAGGTAACCAGTTTCAGATATCTTGAGGGACAGACTTGGGGGGAAGAGAAGGGTAAAGTTAGAGCTGAATTTAAATTGGCCAGTAGGTTAGCTATATCTTCAGTCTCACTGTAGACAACAGTGGAAATTACATGCTGAAATTTTACAACTGCAATATAAACAGCTGAAACAGAGACTCAACTTTGAGAAGGGGTTTGAGGAATACTGCATTATTAAACTTCGAGATCTGTATTGGGAGTGGGGTTATTTCTATCCAGTTTTTTGAGATAATGGCAAAACAAACAGTATATTTGTTTTTCCTGTGAAGCCCAAGTACATTAAACGCAAGGGGGCTGGCTTTATTACTTAGGTCATCTTTTGTATTGTGGGAATAACTAGACAAGTGAAATTTTATATTTTATTACATATACTTCTACATATTCATATTTATAAGCAGGAAGTATACCTAGAAGCATTTGTAGCCATGTTGGCTGGGTTGCTGTTTAGTGGGGTTAGGGGTGGAGTGAACTGTCACTGCTAATTGTGGAATTACTGTACACAAGAAAACAGAGCAATCTTCGGTTTTACTTTTTTTTGTTGGCAAGGACCTATAATTGAAGTCACAGAAAATTAGATTAGAACCGATATACTGTGGGAGATTTGAGGAGAGAGTCTGGTAAACTTGGGTTAATATTTCTCAGTAGAGAAGATGACAGCTAGAGATGTGCTGCGAGTACATAAAACAGCAAATTAGAAGCACTGTCAGAAGATAATAGATGACAATTAATCTATTATGTGAGGTAAGACTGATAAGATAATGGAGGGAGTACCACTGAAGACTTCCTTAGAGGTAGTCAGGAAGATCATCGGAAGGATTGGATAAAATGCAGTGCGGTATGGGAGGAAGCAAGGTATTTTGAATGATGCTAAACATTAGAAAGCAAGAAGAGTGATTCTGACCAGAGTAAAGTAGTTCGGGAAGGTACAGGGCCTGGGTGTTGAAGTAGTAAGGGGTGCCTGGAGCATGCAGCAGATGCCCTAAATCCTTGGAAGCTGGCCAGCTGGTCTGATCTTGGCAGGATATACACCACATAGCTTTGACTACTGCAAATGTATAAAACGGAGCAGTTTTGTACTGTCCCTTAAAGCTTTCAAGGGAACCACAGATGAAGTTATGTACTTACTGTGTTCCATCTTGTTTGCTGCTGTAGTGTAGGAAGATGGAGAATTATAGGAAGCCATATCAAGAGTCATACATACATATATAAAAAGAGAGAGACCATGTAAATACTTGTTCCTCCAGGGGCCGTGGATAGGGGTTGGTGGGAGGGGGGTTGAGGAAGTATGAGACTGACAACACAGATGGAACATTATGGTAAGTACATAACGTCTTTACCGGATGTCATCAATCTTCATTCCATCCTTAAATGGGACAGCATCTCTAGCTACTTTTATCCAGAGTGGACTCGAGGATATTCCTAACCACCACAGAAGGACCAGATCCAACTTGTAATGACTGAAAAGCCTGAGGAGTAGCCCAACTTGCTGCTGCACAAATGCAGTCCAGACATCCTAGATTGAAAAACCATGGAAATAGCCACTGATTTAGTGGAGTGTGCTTTCAATGGATGTGTAAGAGAAATGCCCAATTTACCACAGACAAAGTAGATGCAATTTGTCAGACACTGACCGAGTAAATGGAAATCAATGTTCCCAATTTTGGTTGAGAGAAGGAGATAGTTGGTCTGCTTTCCTGATTTTTATGTTCTATGCAGACAGAATAGCAATGGTCTATGAACATCCAGTAATGCAAGATACATTCTCCTTTGTTGGAGAATTTAGGGAAAAAAACACTGGCAAACCGATAGTCCTCCAACATCAGTAATACATCAGCAGTACTGACACCACCTTTGGAAGAAAGGATAGGTTGGGTACACAAAGTCACTATCGTCAAGAAAAAAAATATCATGCAAGGGGGTTTAAAAGATGGTGCTTGATCTCAAATTCTTCTTGCGGAAGCAATAGTAACCAAGAAAATTGCTCTCCATGAAAGATATTTAAGGTCACATGTAGTTGCTGGATCAAAGGGAGGTTGTGTGAAACGGGGAAGCATTAAATTCAAGTCCCATGGAGGTGTAGGGTCTTTAAAAGGAGGCTTTACTAGTGTCCCTTTTAAGAAGGCCTCGTTCAATTGGAGAGCAACTCTGCGCCATTTAATCCTGTATGGTAACTTCAGATTGCTGAAAGCTGTACCCTAATGGTTGAGGTACTGGCACCATTCTGAAAAATTGAGCAAGGAAATCTAAAATGTGATTAATGGGGAGGAGTCAAAATGATGTTGCCAAGCTCAAATGGCAAATCTTTTCCATTTACTTAAATGTCTTTTCCCTGTCGAGGTTTTACAGGAAGACAGAATTATACATCAGATAGATGACAGCATAGATTGTCTGGCTACTAATAGAACTGAACTGGAGTAGACAAACAGTCAGCTTGAGGTTTGGTATATCTGGGTAGGACATGCCAGTCAGGTGCAACAGGAGGTCAAGAGTCAGATCTAGGTTCCACGGTAGTTGAAGCAGGTGAGGTCATAGTAAGGGAAAACAAATCTATTTAAGCCAATAGAGGGTAATGAGGATCACTGTGCTCTTCGACCTGGCAACTTTCTGCACAAATTTTAGAACCAATGGGGTTGGTGGGAAGACAAAGGAGACCAGGGGCCAATCGAAATAGAGCATCCCTCTACGACTGCCCCTGTAGGGGAAATTAAGGTAAAGTAGTTGCTGCACTTGTTTAAGGGAAGAGGTAAAAAGATTGCATGACTGACATTAACAGAAAATCTCGTCTGACACTCACTGACAGACCACTCAAATGAAAGAAGGCACCTGCTCAGTTTCTCCGCAATCACGTTGGATCTCTCCAGAATGTGAATCACTAAAAAGAAAGCGATCAGTACAGATTGCCCACTGCCAGACTCTGCTTCTTGACACAATGGGCAAGATTTTGTTCCCCCCTTGTTTGTTGATGTACAAGACTGACATGTCAGTGCGAATTGCAATCGTCCCATGTGATGAAAGGAGATACTGCTAGCCCAGCTAGCTGGAATTTTGTAAATAATTATCTGAATCATGTTAATATTCACAATTATATAAAATGGTTTGCAATACAAATGCATTACAGGTGTACGTCATACAAAACAGATTGCACAGATGTGCTGAAGAGGTACTTTACAAAGTTCTGTTTGAAATGTATTCCATGTACCCCACTGGACTAGAACAGAAATGTACTTAATATATACATTTAAACAGTTACTATAGTGTAACAGGGAAAACTGGAATACAGGAGGTCAACTGGCAAAACATCAGAAAAATAGTTGAAATTAAAATTACTTTATGGCTAGACCATAAAACAAAGATGCTGTCTTTCAGCTTCAGTGCAGCAAGGAGCTTTCGGTATTGTCCTTCAAGTGTTTTGTTTTAGGACTTCCACCATTTACCAAAGATCTGAGGAAAAGCCCTTGTCAATGTATTTTCACAAGTGGAAGCTAAATATCGCTAGCTTTCAGCAATAACGATTTTACCTAGGAGAGAGTCAGACAACAAGAAATGTCATTCTGCAAGCTATCCCAGCAGTAATATTTGAGATATTAATTTAAGAACTCAAAGACAGCATTCTGTAGTATGTCTTGGAACTGACCAGAACAGACATTCACTACACATATGCCTTGCTCTGAGTAAGTCAGTCTAGGAAACAGTATAATTTATCTTCGATATGGTCAGGAATATAGCAACACTCAGTTTAGACAGATATTTTTCTTTGAGACTGTCGTGCAACATTGTACTGTATGTAACTTCAGAGTACTTGCATATTTGATGACACTGTGGGTCACTCCTAATAGGCTTACTCTAGGTCAAACTAGTGACTGGTGGCAGTGAACTACCTTATAGTTTGGGCAAAAGGGGGCATAGCTAGTAAACCTGTGCCAGCCTTTCCCAGATCTGTCACACACACAGTGTCAGCTACTTGGGCAGGGACACGAAGCACTGACTGGACAGAGTGCTAGGTCTTGGTTTGGTCACTCAGCTGAGATCTCAAATCTATAGCTGTAGCACTGGGATGTCTTACTGGGGATCTGGAGAAAGAGGGAGAAACCTGCCCCGGACTGACTGGTCTGTGCTCTTATGGGAAATTTCACTTTATGCATAGAGCTGCATCTGGAAACACTGTGCAAGTACCTGTCATTCTCCCAGTGTATGTCCCCCACTGGTCCCAGTAGTGAAAACAGAGGCTCCTTTATTACTGGAGCAACGGTGGAAGTCACATTTATTGGTGGTAGTGATGGAATCGCCTCATCACGTTAGGATTCAGTGGTGTGGGTACTCAACTCCTGTAGCCTGTAAACAGTGGTCACTAAAGAAGGTGTTTGTACTTTGTCAGCCATACAGTGAACATTCAGAGTTTCATATCACAACAGTTTTATTTATTATTTTGTTAGTTTAGTCAGGGAGAGCAGGCAAGCAAGCAAGCATGTCAGCAGAGGAGTACAGCAAGCTGACAAGGAGCCAGATGGTTGAGGTGTGCCAAGCCAAAAGGCCTGAGGTATGCTAACTTGACTAAAGAAGAAATTACATCCTTAGTCACAGCTGCATTACTAGCCAGCAACCAGGATGACAGCCAGACTGGTCTTGGAGATGTACAACTCTCAGAAAATGTAGTTCAACTTTGTCTGAGGACATAAAAATCCATCTGGAGTTAAACAGACTTGAAATGGAGGCCAAATGGTTATAACTAGAATCAGCAGAGAGACTGCAGTGTTTGGAGGATGAAGAAAAAAGGAGAAAAAAAGAGATGGCATTAGAATCAGAGATGGAGACATCTGGAAGCTGAAGAAAATGACAGGCACAGACGACATGAAAAGGAGATTCTGACTTCACCAGGGTCATGGAGGTAATGGGGAAGGGAATAACTGAACCCCAGAACAAGGGTCAGAAAATTTCTTAAAGAATTTACAGAAGGTGATAATTTTGATAGTATTAATCATACGTTTGAAAGGGTATATAAACAGTACAATGCTGACCAAGGGCTCTGGGTATGGTTCCTGACCCCCTTACAACATGGTAAAGCTTTAACTGCTATTTCTAAATTGTCAGACACAGATTGCTTAAATTATCCCCTAACTAATTTATCTCCTTAATCAACCCCACCCTTTTTTTTTTTTTTACTAAGGTACAATTATCCCTCTATACTACCAGAACACACCATATTTAAATTACTATCTTACGTTTTACATTACCTGACAAAACCTTACTTTCTATAATGACCTTCTTACATAACTCTAACCTTAAAAATTACTTATAACTTCATTACTATTCCTAACTTTACCCTACACCCTAACCCTCTATGAGCACTTCTCTCCACTAAATAATAAACATCCCCACCAACAAACTATACCAAACTCACATCACAGCTCCCTCCCCATAGCAATATAACCTCCACATCAATTTACTTACTCCCAAAGTTTCATAGATCTTCTCATATTACCTACTTCCCCAGAAAGTTGAGCTCTCCCAAGTACTTTAAAAACATAACGACTGTACTAAAACATCCTATTCATCTTCTATTAGATGGAGATATTCATCCTAATCCTGGCCCTAATCAACAAATTTATAATAACTAACAAAACATCAACAATGCACAAACACAAGCATCTAATAGAATTTCTACCTCCATACAATTGGGTAACCCTCTCAAAATAGCTCAACGTAACATCCGTAGCATTAACAAACTCAGTCAATTACATGCTCTTCTACAAGTTCATGCATTTGATATCCTTTGTCTTACAGAAACTTGGTTAAAACCCTCTATTCAAGACCTAGAAATAACCCCACCTGGTTACATCCTCAAATGTGACCATACTTCCAAAAAGGGTGGTGGTGTAGCTATCTTGTATAAATCAGAACTTCTAGTTTCATCCTATAATGCACCTCTACCTCCAAATAGTAATGCCAAAACCCTTACTATTAAACTACAACTTAATAAATCTATTTTTATAATCTGTACCTATATCCCACCTGGAAATAACACTAATAATCTTGAAAACATTCTTGGTAGCCTTTCCACCCTACTCCCTCAAGAAACAATCATACTAGGTGACTAATATTGACTGGACTACCTGTAGCTCCCCCTGATCCAACGCCCACATTAATCTTCATGGTTTCACCCAACTAACACCCCCACAAGAATACACAAACCTAGTAGTAAAGAAACCACTCTCGACTGGATTCTTGTAAATAGTCATCCTGAAACCTATATACCAGTAACACTACCTGATAGTGACCATGCTTTAACCTATACAAGGCAAAAGGCTCGTTATCCTACCAACAGCTTTACAACCTTCCGTACAAAAAAAACACTTCCAAGCAGATAGCTTTCAAAATGAACTAAAAGCCTGTAACTGGTCACCTCTGAAGCACCTCAAACTAGATGAAGCTGTTTCTTACTTTAATACTAAATTCCTACAAATCCTGGATCTCCATGCCCCCCCCCTTCGATCCGAGAGTCAGGACCAAAGCAGCTCCATGGCTCACACAACAAACCAAGGAAAAAAAATGTTCCCACGAAACAAAATATGGGCCAAATGGAGAGCCACCAAGAGCTCTGCAGACCATCTACTCTTTAAACAGCTAAGAAATGCAACCAAAAAGGACATTATCTTAGCCAAAAAAAAAAATTATTATCTCCACCTTCAACAATCTCATTCAAAAAATCCACAAAAGTTCTGGTCAGACATCAATAAACTTCTCCAACCAGGACATTCCAAAACTCCAGCCCCAACTTCAATTCCTCAGGATAATCCTTTGCAAATAGCTGATGCCTTCAATAATTACTTCACTGAAATTATTCAGAATCTTGCAAAGACACTTCCTCCCAACCCTTTACAAAACACTCAAGTGCCCTCCTTCCACATACAACCTGTATCAACATCCTTTATCTGCAAACTCCTTCAAAAACTTAAGCCTTGTACCCCATCTGCTGACTGCCTACCAGCTGAATATCTTCAAATAGCTTCCAAAGTCATAGCTTACCCCATATCCATCCTTATAAACCGTACCATCACAGAAAGTAGCATCCCATCGATATGGAAAGTCTCCCACATTATCCCTTTACATAAAGGAGGAAACTCCACTATCTCCAATTTCCATCCAATTGCATTACTCTCCCCACTTGCCAAAATAATGGAAAAATGTATTCAACTACTAACACCTGCTCAACAATTTACTTGCCAACTGCCAGCACAGCTTTAGGCCCTTTCACAGTACAACCACTGCCCTGCTAACTTTTGCAGACTGTACAAACAAAAATTGAAATAATTCTGTCTTCCGGATTATTTGACCTATCAAAAGCCTTTGATATGGTTAACCACAACTTACTAATCAGTGTGCTAAAAGCACAATCTCTTGACCCTCAAGCAATACTTTGGTTTACATCCTATCTAAAAATAGACAGCAAGCAGTGTTTTGGGATAATCTATCAACACCCCTCCCAGTTAACATTGGAGTCCCTCAAGGCTCTATATTTGGCCCTCTTATTTTCCATTTTTATTAACGACCTCAATACTGTTTTTCCTCAAGCCATCTGTATTCAATATGCCGATGATTCGACTAATATGTTCTTCTAATTCATCCCTATTCAAACTCTCACCCAAACAGTATTTAACAGTTGAAAATTGGTTTACTGACCACTGCCTCCTCCTTAACCCCAAAAAAAAAATTTGTTATTTTTGCTCCCACCCAAAAGTCGCCATCTATCCATTTCACAATTACCTCTAACAGTACCATTATTTCCCCTCATACTACAACATGTCTCTTGGACATTACCATAGATAATAACCTCAGCTATGACAATCATATCAACAATACTATACTGATTGTCAATAGAAAACTTGGCTCCTTGTATAGAATTAAACCTTACCTCACACCTCTAGCTAGAACCACCATTGCCCAGACCCACCACACACACACACACACACACACACACACACACACACACACACACACACACACACACACACACACACCAATCAAAATCTAATCTAAGTAAGCTCAAAATTAGCTATAACAATATAGCAAGATTTGCCACTGGCACCCCTTTTAGAACCCACCACTGTCACAACCTTAAACAACTCGGGTGGTTTGAACTACAAAACCAGCTGGTAATACAATCAACTACTGATCACACAAAAAATCCTTCCATCACCCAAATACTGCAATCCTCTCTAACCTGATCTCCCCATACAAATATCTTACAACACTTCAGCTAACAAGTTACTAATCGCCAATATCAAATCTAATAAAGCTGGAGACTCCCTTTTTACCGACATTGTGGGAAAAATATGGAACAAGCTTCTGATGTCACTCGCATCTCTCTCATCTACATCTCTACAAAAAATACCTCAAACAACTTATGAAAAATCATTGGCTCTGTCCCTGCTCTAAACTTGACTGAACTTCACTTTTCTTACCATCTCTTTTTGCCTTATACCCTCCTTATGGGCTTTGTCCCTTCTCTTCCTTCAATCCTAGAAGCTAACCATAGTCCAGCCCTCATTGGTATCATTTGTTCTCTACCTTCATCTCATGTTCCCCTACTTTGACATACAAATGGCAACATGAGAACCTCAAAGTGTACCTGACCTCCTTAAATCTAAAAACCCATGCAAAGACTACTTTTCCTCTTTAGACAAACTTTTCATTTAATTGTAACCTATACACTATTAAATTCTCTTATGTAGTAGAACTTTAGAAACTTAAGTATTATATATAGTAATTTTGCTATGATTTGAGCTTATCTACATATGAAAGCTATTAGTGCAAGTACTGCATTTTTATTTTATAATTTTCTATTTTTTTGTAATTTTATTTTGTAATTTGATCGTGTGTGGAGCTCAACTCCCTGGGCCTCTACTGAAAATGGACATGTATCCAGCTAGACTAGCCTAGTCAACAAATGTAAAATAAATAAAGAAAATAAATACTGTTCAAAATTGTGTATTAGTGTGTTGTAACTTAACACCTGAAGCTTATAGGAAAAAGCTTTGTACGCACAGATGCAATGCAGATGAACGTATGTATGAATATATTGCCGATGTAAACACTTATTTTCATAGATGGGCGAGTGGGTGTCAGGTCATCACTTGAAGGGCTAGCAGACCTTTAAGTGAGGGAACAAGCCCCTAGCACTTTGCCCAAGGACATGAGAATCTGGTTAGCAGACAGGGAATGCAATACTGCAGATGAGTTGGGGAAAAAAGGGAGACCTATATCTAGCAAGAAAGGGCATCACTGCACAGGAAAGGGATACCCAGTGCTGCTCATGAGTCTAAGGGAATCCATGGTAGGCAGCCTAAACCTCCCCCACAGGGTCCGCCAGTAGCAGTGGAAGGCACTAGTTCAGGTACATGGGCAGGACCAAGAGTTAAAATTTTAAATGCAACCAGTGGGGCCATGTAGCATATAGATGTCCATATAGGCAAGGTGGGGAACAAAAGGTAGGAATCTCAGTAAGCGGGAATGACAGACAATGCCAGTGGTATGGAGACAAGGGTACCAAACTAACATAAGAGATTATATATCCTGCCTTAGTAGAAGGGAAACAGGCCACTGCCAAGAGAGTGCCTGTGACCTAACCACTGTGAAACCTGCAATGGTTAAACAGGAGCACTACTTACTTGGACAGTATACTCCAGTCAGACCAATTCCAAATACCTTTAGCTAGGGTTCACCTTGACTGAGGGTGGAAAAGGAAGCAAGCAGGTGTGTTTGAGGATATCCATTGATAGGGTTCCCCTTGACTGAGAGGGTGGAAAAAGAAGCAAGCAAGTGTGTTTGAGGATATCCATGGAGATGTCCTGATAGGGAATGATTCTGATAGTGCAGCACCTTGCGTACATGCAGTTATAACCAGTCAGGTCTGGAGACAAGCATATGGGTCTGGTAGCCTGGGAGGGTTCCAGACAGACTGCACACTAAGACAGGACTGGTGAGGTGGCTACTTCAGGGAGGGAGCTACCCAGTAGCAGTGAGACTGAAGGTGAACTACATCTGCTTGCTTGTGGGTACTGCTGCTCCCTTGGAAAGAGAATGACAAGGGCAGAGGAGAGTAGTACCCATGCTGACAAGTGAGGCACCACTGTTAGAGAATACCAGATGTCCTGTGGAAGGGGAACTGGGTAGGGTTACAAAAAGAGTTGAGATTGGCAAAGATCTCCGACCCTACATTACAAGGCCTGAGGGAGGTAGCTCTTGAAGCACCAGATTCTCAAGTAAAGGGGGGACCTGTATACTGTGACAAAGGGTTACTGTATAGAGAGTGGATCCATGAGGGAGGGGGTTAGAGGGTGAGAATACAGCAGCTGGTAGTGCCCACAGCCTACCATCTGGCACAGCCATAGCCCACAACATTCCCTTTGCAGGTCATATGGGCATGATGCATACAAAGACACGTATTATGCAGAACTTATTAGCCTGGGATTTCTACGGATTTAACTGTACTGCAGGACCTGTGAGCAGTGACAAAACATAGTTAATGCAGCAGACAAGGTGAAAGACCTTTGATGCCTTTGCCTGTGATTAAGGAGCCATTTCAGAAGGTAGCTATGGTTCCACAGGGAAGAAGCACATCCTAGTTTTAGTAGATTATGCTACCAGATAACCTGAGGCAGTGGCGGCTCTGGCCTCCATTGAGGCAGAAAAGAGCAAATGCACCATTAGAGATTTTCAGCAGGGTAGGTTCTCCTAAAGAAATACTGACTTTCAGAGGTGCCAAATTCACATCAGACCTGCTGGCTTGGCTGTGCGAGTGCTGTGGAGTGAAGCACTTCAAAACTACCACCTCCCAGACTAAATGGTCTGGTTGAGAGGTTAAACTCTACATGAAAGGCCATGCTACAGGCATTTGCAGACCAATTTAAGAGGGATATTTGCCCCATCTGTTTGCTTACAGAGAGGTGCCCCAGGAATACACAAGTTTTTCAACCTCCGAGATGCTGTATTGGCAAAGGGTAAGGGGACCTCTGGATTTGATTCGTGATGAGTGAGCATACCCTATCAACCATACCAAATTCCTTGGTAAATACCAGTTTAGAGGGCAAAATATTGGGGTGCCATGAATTCCCGACTGGCCCCTTTAATTTCCTATGTTTTTTTTTTTTTTTTAATTACTTTGTTCCTGATGTTATGTGCAGGGTATGCACAATGA